>NW_027669640.1:0-110000 GCF_964212035.1 Myotis nattereri | reverse complement strand
GCAGGAAATGTAGGAAGAATCGATTTACTTTAATTTCAAGGGGTTCTTCCAAGTTTTTAATCATTTCTGGAAACTCTAATTACGTACTTTAAGAGTTTTACCACAACTAGAGAGTTTTCTTACAAATATGTACTGGAACCGTCAGGATTTTAAAAGAGTCATAAAAAAGTCGCCAGAGTAATGGGACCTCAATTGTAAACATAAGCAGTACAGTCCTCACTTACAGGCTTTCTACACATTTTGAGCTGTATAAACAAGAATTACTAATATTTGAAAGCAAATTCAAGTGAAAACGCTCCCTAAAGTGCCCGGAGTTGTAAATATTATCAGTTTGCTGGTCATTTCATGGCTTTCCACTGGTAATGTCTGTGATTACAAACGGCAGGAAATGTAGGAAGAATCGATTTACTTTAATTTCAAGGGGTTCTTCCAAGTTTTTAATCATTTCTGGAAACTCTAATTACGTATTTAAGAGTTTTACCACAACTAGAGAGTTTTCTTACAAATATGTACTGGAACCATCAGGATTTTAACAGAGTCATACAAAACTCGCCAGAGTAATGGGGCCTCAATTGTAAACATAAGCAGTACAGTCCTCCCTTACAGGCTTTCTACACAAATTTTGAGCTGTATAAACAAGAATTCCTAATATTTGAAAGCAAATTCAACTAATAACGATCCCTAAAGTGCCCGGAGTTGTAAATATTATCAGTTTGCTGGTCATTTCAAGGCTTTCCACTGGTGATGTCTGTGATAACAAACGGCAGGAAATGTAGGAAGAATCTATTTACTTTAATTTCAAGGGGTTCTTCCAAGTTTTTAATCATTTCTGGAAACTCTAATTACGTATTTTAAGAGTTTTACCACGACTAGAGAGCTTTCTTACAAATATGTACTGGAACCGTCAGGATTTTAAAAGAGTCATACAAAAGTCGCCAGAGTAATGCGGCCTCAATTGTAAACATAAGCAGTACAGTCCTCCCTTACAGGCTTTCTACACAAATTTTGAGCTGTATAAACAAGAATTCCTAATATTTGAAAGCAAATTCAAGTGAAAACGCTCCCTAAAGTGCCCAGAGTTGTAAATATTATCAGTTTGCTGGTCATTTCACGGCTTTCCACTGGTAATGTCTGTGATTACAAACGGCAGGAAATGTAGGAATAATCTATTGACTTTAATTTCAAGGGGTTCTTCCAAGTTTTTAATCATTTCTGGAAACTCTGATTATGTATTTTAAGAGTTTTACCACAACTAGAGAGTTTTCTTACAAATATGTACTGGAACCGTCAGGATTTTAACAGAGTCACACAAAACTCGCCAGAGTCATGGGGCCTCAATTGTAAACATACGCAGTTTAGACCTCACTCACAGGCTTTCTACACAAATTTTGAGCTGTATAAACAAGAATTCCTAATATTTGAAAGCAAATTCAAGTGAAAACGCTCCCTAAAGTGCCCGGAGTTGTAAATATTATCAGTTTGCTGGTCATTTCACGGCTTTCCACTGGTAATGTCTGTGATTACAAACGGCAGGAAATGTAGGAAGAATCTATTTACTTTAATTTGAAGGGGTTCTTCCAAGTTTTTAATCATTTCTGGAAACTGTAATTGCGTATTTTAAGAGTTTTACCAAAACTAGAGAGTTTTCTTACAAATATGTACTGGAACCGTCAGAATTTTAACAGAGTCATACAAAACTCGCCAGAGTAATGCGGTCTCAATTGGAAACATAAGCAGTACAGTGCTCACTTACAGGCTTTCTGCACAAATTTTGAGCTGTATAAACAAGAATTCCTAATATTTGAAAGCAAATTCAAGTGAAAACGCTCCCTAAAGTGCCTGGAGTTGTAAATATTATCAGTTTGCTGGTCATTTCACGGCTTTCCACTGGTAATGTCTGTGATTACAAACGGCAGGAAATGTAGGAAGAATCGATTTACTTTAATTTCAAGGGGTTCTTCCAAGTTTTTAATCATTTCTGGAAACTCTAATTACGTACTTTAAGAGTTTTACCACAACTAGAGAGTTTTCTTTCAAATATGTACTGGAACCGTCAGGATTTTAACAGAGTCATACAAAAGTCGCCAGAGTAATGGGACCTCAATTGTAAACATAAGCAGTACAGTCCTCACTTACAGGCTTTCTACACATTTTGAGCTGTATAAACAAGAATTCCTAATATTTGAAAGCAAATTCAACTAATAACGATCCCTAAAGTGCCCGGAGTTGTAAATATTATCAGTTTGCTGGTCATTTCAAGGCTTTCCACTGGTGATGTCTGTGATAACAAACGGCAGGAAATGTAGGAAGAATCTATTGACTTTAATTTCAAGGGGTTCTTCCAAGTTTTTAATCATTTCTGGAAACTTTGATTATGTATTTTAAGAGTTTTACCACAACTAGAGAGTTTTCTTACAAATATGTACTGGAACCGTCAGGATTTTAACAGAGTCACACAAAACTCGCCAGAGTAATGGGGCCTCAATTGTAAACATACGCAGTTTAGACCTCACTCACAGGCTTTCTACACAAATTTTGAGCTGTATAAACAAGAATTCCTAATATTTGAAAGCAAATTCAACTGAAAACGCTCCCTAAAGTGCCCGGAGTTGTAAATATTATCAGTTTGCTGGTCATTTCACGGCTTTCCACTGGTAATGTCTGTGATTACAAACGGCAGGAAATGTAGGAAGAATCTATTTACTTTAATTTGAAGGGGTTCTTCCAAGTTTTTAATCATTTCTGGAAACTCTAATTACGTACTTTAAGAGTTTTACCACAACTAGAGAGTTTTCTTACAAATATGTACTGGAACCGTCAGGATTTTAAAAGAGTCATAAAAAAGTCGCCAGAGTAATGGGACCTCAATTGTAAACATAAGCAGTACAGTCCTCACTTACAGGCTTTCTACACATTTTGAGCTGTATAAACAAGAATTACTAATATTTGAAAGCAAATTCAAGTGAAAACGCTCCCTAAAGTGCCCGGAGTTGTAAATATTATCAGTTTGCTGGTCATTTCACGGCTTTCCACTGGTAATGTCTGTGATTACAAACGGCAGGAAATGTAGGAACAATCGATTTACTTTAATTTCAAGGGGTTCTTCCAAGTTTTTAATCATTTCTGGAAACTCTAATTACGTATTTAAGAGTTTTACCACAACTAGAGAGTTTTCTTACAAATATGTACTGGAACCGTCAGGATTTTAACAGAGTCATACAAAACTCGCCAGAGTAATGGGGCCTCAATTGTAAACATACACAGTTTAGACCTCACTCACAGGCTTTCTACACAAATTTTGAGCTGTATAAACAAGAATTCCTAATATTTGAAAGCAAATTCAACTAATAACGATCCCTAAAGTGCCCGGAGTTGTAAATATTATCAGTTTGCTGGTCATTTCAAGGCTTTCCACTGGTGATGTCTGTGATAACAAACGGCAGGAAATGTAGGAAGAATCTATTTACTTTAATTTCAAGGGGTTCTTCCAAGTTTTTAATCATTTCTGGAAACTCTAATTACGTATTTTAAGAGTTTTACCACGGCTAGAGAGCTTTCTTACAAATATGTACTGGAACCGTCAGGATTTTAAAAGAGTCATACAAAAGTCGCCAGAGTAATGCGGCCTCAATTGTAAACATAAGCAGTACAGTCCTCCCTTACAGGCTTTCTACACAAATTTTGAGCTGTATAAACAAGAATTCCTAATACTTGAAAGCAAATTCAAGTGAAAACGCTCCCTAAAGTGCCCAGAGTTGTAAATATTATCAGTTTGCTGGTCATTTCACGGCTTTCCACTGGTAATGTCTGTGATTACAAACAGCAGGAAATGTAGGAATAATCTATTGACTTTAATTTCAAGGGGTTCTTCCAAGTTTTTAATCATTTCTGGAAACTCTGATTATGTATTTTAAGAGTTTTACCACAACTAGAGAGTTTTCTTACAAATATGTACTGGAACCGTCAGGATTTTAACAGAGTCACACAAAACTCGCCAGAGTAATGGGGCCTCAATTGTAAACATACGCAGTTTAGATCTCACTCACAGGCTTTCTACACAAATTTTGAGCTGTATAAACAAGAATTCCTAATATTTGAAAGCAAATTCAACTGAAAACGCTCCCTAAAGTGCCCGGAGTTGTAAATATTATCAGTTTGCTGGTCATTTCACGGCTTTCCACTGGTAATGTCTGTGATTACAAACGGCAGGAAATGTAGGAAGAATCTATTTACTTTAATTTGAAGGGGTTGTTCCAAGTTTTTAATCATTTCTGGAAACTGTAATTGCGTATTTTAAGAGTTTTACCAAAACTAGAGACTTTTCTTACAAATATGTACTGGAACCGTCAGAATTTTAACAGAGTCACACAAAACTCGCCAGAGTAATGCGGTCTCAATTGTAAACATAAGCAGTACAGTGCTCACTTACAGGCTTTCTGCACAAATTTTGAGCTGTATAAACAAGAATTCCTAATATTTGAAAGCAAATTCAAGTGAAAACGCTCCCTAAAGTGCCTGGAGTTGTAAATATTATCAGTTTCCTGGTCATTTCACGGCTTTCCACTGGTAATGTCTGTGATTACAAATGGCAGGAAATGTAGGAAGAATCTATTTACTTTAATTTGAAGGGGTTCTTCCAAGTTTTTAATCATTTCTGGAAACTGTAATTGCGTATTTTAAGAGTTTTACCAAAACTAGAGACTTTTCTTACAAATATGTACTGGAACCGTCCGAATTTTAACAGAGTCATACAAAACTCGCCAGAATAATGCGGTCTCAATTGTAAACATAAGCAGTACAGTGCTCACTTACAGGCTTTCCGCTCAAATTTTGAGCTGTATAAACAAGAATTCCTAATATTTGAAAGCAAATTCAAGTGAAAACGCTCCCTAAAGTGCCTGGAGTTGTAAATATTATCAGTTTGCTGGTCATTTCACGGCTTTCCACTGGTAATGTCTGTGATTACAAACGGCAGGAAATGTAGGAAGAATCGATTTACTTTAATTTCAAGGGGTTCTTCCAAGTTTTTAATCATTTCTGGAAACTCTAATTACGTACTTTAAGAGTTTTACCACAACTAGAGAGTTTTCTTACAAATATGTACTGGAACCGTCAGGATTTTAAAAGAGTCATAAAAAAGTCGCCAGAGTAATGGGACCTCAATTGTAAACATAAGCAGTACAGTCCTCACTTACAGGCTTTCTACACATTTTGAGCTGTATAAACAAGAATTACTAATATTTGAAAGCAAATTCAAGTGAAAACGCTCCCTAAAGTGCCCGGAGTTGTAAATATTATCAGTTTGCTGGTCATTTCATGGCTTTCCACTGGTAATGTCTGTGATTACAAACGGCAGGAAATGTAGGAAGAATCGATTTACTTTAATTTCAAGGGGTTCTTCCAAGTTTTTAATCATTTCTGGAAACTCTAATTACGTATTTAAGAGTTTTACCACAACTAGAGAGTTTTCTTACAAATATGTACTGGAACCGTCAGGATTTTAACAGAGTCATACAAAACTCGCCAGAGTAATGGGGCCTCAATTGTAAACATAAGCAGTACAGTCCTCCCTTACAGGCTTTCTACACAAATTTTGAGCTGTATAAACAAGAATTCCTAATATTTGAAAGCAAATTCAACTAATAACGATCCCTAAAGTGCCCGGAGTTGTAAATATTATCAGTTTGCTGGTCATTTCAAGGCTTTCCACTGGTGATGTCTGTGATAACAAACGGCAGGAAATGTAGGAAGAATCTATTTACTTTAATTTCAAGGGGTTCTTCCAAGTTTTTAATCATTTCTGGAAACTCTAATTACGTATTTTAAGAGTTTTACCACGACTAGAGAGCTTTCTTACAAATATGTACTGGAACCGTCAGGATTTTAAAAGAGTCATACAAAAGTCGCCAGAGTAATGCGGCCTCAATTGTAAACATAAGCAGTACAGTCCTCCCTTACAGGCTTTCTACACAAATTTTGAGCTGTATAAACAAGAATTCCTAATACTTGAAAGCAAATTCAAGTGAAAACGCTCCCTAAAGTGCCCAGAGTTGTAAATATTATCAGTTTGCTGGTCATTTCACGGCTTTCCACTGGTAATGTCTGTGATTACAAACGGCAGGAAATGTAGGAATAATCTATTGACTTTAATTTCAAGGGGTTCTTCCAAGTTTTTAATCATTTCTGGAAACTCTGATTATGTATTTTAAGAGTTTTACCACAACTAGAGAGTTTTCTTACAAATATGTACTGGAACCGTCAGGATTTTAACAGAGTCACACAAAACTCGCCAGAGTCATGGGGCCTCAATTGTAAACATACGCAGTTTAGACCTCACTCACAGGCTTTCTACACAAATTTTGAGCTGTATAAACAAGAATTCCTAATATTTGAAAGCAAATTCAAGTGAAAACGCTCCCTAAAGTGCCCGGAGTTGTAAATATTATCAGTTTGCTGGTCATTTCACGGCTTTCCACTGGTAATGTCTGTGATTACAAACGGCAGGAAATGTAGGAAGAATCTATTTACTTTAATTTGAAGGGGTTCTTCCAAGTTTTTAATCATTTCTGGAAACTGTAATTGCGTATTTTAAGAGTTTTACCAAAACTAGAGACTTTTCTTACAAATATGTACTGGAACCGTCAGAATTTTAACAGAGTCATACAAAACTCGCCAGAGTAATGCGGTCTCAATTGGAAACATAAGCAGTACAGTGCTCACTTTCAGGCTTTCTGCACAAATTTTGAGCTGTATAAGCAAGAATTCCTAATATTTGAAAGCAAATTCAAGTGAAAACGCTCCCTAAAGTGCCTGGAGTTGTAAATATTATCAGTTTGCTGGTCATTTTACGGCTTTCCACTGGTAATGTCTGTGATTACAAACAGCAGGAAATGTAGGAAGAATCGATTAACTTTAATTTCAAGGGGTTCTTCCAAGTTTTTAATCATTTCTGGAAACTCTAATTACGTACTTTAAGAGTTTTACCACAACTAGAGAGTTTTCTTACAAATATGTACTGGAACCGTCAGGATTTTAAAAGAGTCATAAAAAAGTCGCCAGAGTAATGGGACCTCAATTGTAAACATAAGCAGTACAGTCCTCACTTACAGGCTTTCTACACATTTTGAGCTGTATAAACAAGAATTACTAATATTTGAAAGCAAATTCAAGTGAAAACGCTCCCTAAAGTGCCCGGAGTTGTAAATATTATCAGTTTGCTGGTCATTTCACGGCTTTCCACTGGTAATGTCTGTGATTACAAACGGCAGGAAATGTAGGAAGAATCGATTTACTTTAATTTCAAGGGGTTCTTCCAAGTTTTTAATCATTTCTGGAAACTCTAATTACGTATTTAAGAGTTTTACCACAACTAGAGAGTTTTCTTACAAATATGTACTGGAACCGTCAGGATTTTAACAGAGTCATACAAAACTCGCCAGAGTAATGGGGCCTCAATTGTAAACATACACAGTTTAGACCTCACTCACAGGCTTTCTACACAAATTTTGAGCTGTATAAACAAGAATTCCTAATATTTGAAAGCAAATTCAACTAATAACGATCCCTAAAGTGCCCGGAGTTGTAAATATTATCAGTTTGCTGGTCATTTCAAGGCTTTCCACTGGTGATGTCTGTGATAACAAACGGCAGGAAATGTAGGAAGAATCTATTTACTTTAATTTCAAGGGGTTCTTCCAAGTTTTTAATCATTTCTGGAAACTCTAATTACGTATTTTAAGAGTTTTACCACGACTAGAGAGCTTTCTTACAAATATGTACTGGAACCGTCAGGATTTTAAAAGAGTCATACAAAAGTCGCCAGAGTAATGCGGCCTCAATTGTAAACATAAGCAGTACAGTCCTCCCTTACAGGCTTTCTACACAAATTTTGAGCTGTATAAACAAGAATTCCTAATACTTGAAAGCAAATTCAAGTGAAAACGCTCCCTAAAGTGCCCAGAGTTGTAAATATTATCAGTTTGCTGGTCATTTCACGGCTTTCCACTGGTAATGTCTGTGATTACAAACGGCAGGAAATGTAGGAATAATCTATTGACTTTAATTTCAAGGGGTTCTTCCAAGTTTTTAATCATTTCTGGAAACTCTGATTATTTATTTTAAGAGTTTTACCACAACTAGAGAGTTTTCTTACAAATATGTACTGGAACCGTCAGGATTTTAACAGAGTCACACAAAACTCGCCAGAGTAATGGGGCCTCAATTGTAAACATTCGCAGTTGAGACCTCACTCACAGGCTTTCTACACAAATTTTGAGCTGTATAAACAAGAATTCCTAATATTTGAAAGCAAATTCAACTGAAAACGCTCCCTAAAGTGCCCGGAGTTGTAAATATTATCAGTTGGCTGGTCATTTCACGGCTTTCCACTGGTAATGTCTGTGATTACAAACGGCAGGAAATGTAGGAAGAATCTATTTACTTTAATTTGAAGGGGTTCTTCCAAGTTTTTAATCATTTCTGGAAACTGTAATTGCGTATTTTAAGAGTTTTACCAAAACTAGAGACTTTTCTTACAAATATGTACTGGAACCGTCAGAATTTTAACAGAGTCACACAAAACTCGCCAGAGTAATGCGGTCTCAATTGTAAACATAAGCAGTACAGTGCTCACTTACAGGCTTTCTGCACAAATTTTGAGCTGTATAAACAAGAATTCCTAATATTTGAAAGCAAATTCAAGTGAAAACGCTCCCTAAAGTGCCTGGAGTTGTAAATATTATCAGTTTGCTGGTCATTTCACGGCTTTCCACTGGTAATGTCTGTGATTACAAACGGCAGGAAATGTAGGAAGAATCGATTTACTTTAATTTCAAGGGGTTCTTCCAAGTTTTTAATCATATCTGGAAACTCTAATTACGTACTTTAAGAGTTTTACCACAACTAGAGAGTTTTCTTACAAATATGTACTGGAACCGTCAGGATTTTAAAAGAGTCATAAAAAAGTCGCCAGAGTAATGGGACCTCAATTGTAAACATGAGCAGTACAGTCCTCACTTACAGGCTTTCTACACATTTTGAGCTGTATAAACAAGAATTACTAATATTTGAAAGCAATTTCAAGTGAAAACGCTCCCTAAAGTGCCCGGAGTTGTAAATATTGTCACTTTGCTGGTCATTTCACGGCTTTCCACTGCTAATGTCTGTGATTACAAACGGCAGGAAATGTAGGAAGAATCGATTTACTTTAATTTCAAGGGGTTCTTCCAAGTTTTTAATCATTTCTGGAAACTCTGATTACGTATTTAATAGTTTTACCACAACTAGAGAGTTTTCTTACAAATATGTACTGGAACCGTCAGGATTTTAACAGAGTCATACAAAACTCGCCAGAGTAATGGGGCCTCAATTGTAAACATACGCAGTTTAGACCTCACTCACAGGCTTTCTACACAAATTTTGAGCTGTATAAACAAGAATTCCTAATATTTGAAAGCAAATTCAACTGATAACGCTCCCTAATGTGCCCGGAGTTGTAAATATTATCAGTTTGCTGGTCATTTCAAGGCTTTCCACTGGTAATGTCTGTGATTACAAACGGCAGGAAATGTAGGAAGAATCTATTTACTTTAATTTCAAGGGGTTCTTCCAAGTTTTTAATCATTTCTGGAAACTCTAATTACGTATTTTAAGAGTTTTACCACAACTAGAGAGTTTTCTTACAAATATGTACTGGAACCGTCAGGATTTTAACAGAGTCACACAAAACTCGCCAGAGTCATGGGGCCTCAATTGTAAACATACGCAGTTTAGACCTCACTCACAGGCTTTCTACACAAATTTTGAGCTGTATAAACAAGAATTCCTAATATTTGAAAGCAAATTCAAGTGAAAACGCTCCCTAAAGTGCCTGGAGTTGTAAATATTATCAGTTTGCTGGTCATTTCACGGCATTCCACTGGTAATGTCTGTGATTACAAATGGCAGGAAATGTAGGAAGAATCTATTTACTTTAATTTGAAGGGGTTCTTCCAAGTTTTTAATCATTTCTGGAAACTGTAATTGCGTATTTTAAGAGTTTTACCAAAACTAGAGACTTTTCTTACAAATATGTACTGGAACCGTCAGAATTTTAACAGAGTCATACAAAACTCGCCAGAATAATGCGGTCTCAATTGTAAACATAAGCAGTACAGTGCTCACTTACAGGCTTTCTGCTCAAATTTTGAGCTGTATAAACAAGAATTCCTAATATTTGAAAGCAAATTCAAGTGAAAACGCTCCCTAAAGTGCCTAGAGTTGTAAATATTATCAGTTTGCTGGTCATTTCACGGCTTTCCACTGGTAATGTCTGTGATTACAAACGGCAGGAAATGTAGGAAGAATCGATTTACTTTAATTTCAAGGGGTTCTTCCAAGTTTTTAATCATTTCTGGAAACTCTAATTACGTACTCTAAGAGTTTTACCACAACTAGAGAGTTTTCTTACAAATATGTACTGGAACCGTCAGGATTTTAAAAGAGTCATAAAAAAGTCGCCAGAGTAATGGGACCTCAATTGTAAACATAAGCAGTACAGTCCTCACTTACAGGCTTTCTACACATTTTGAGCTGTATAAACAAGAATTACTAATATTTGAAAGCTAATTCAAGTGAAAATGCTCCCTAAAGTGCCCGGAGTTGTAAATATTATCAGTTTGCTGGTCATTTCATGGCTTTCCACTGGTAATGTCTGTGATTACAAACGGCAGGAAATGTAGGAAGAATCGATTTACTTTAATTTCAAGGGGTTCTTCCAAGTTTTTAATCATTTCTGGAAACTCTAATTACGTATTTAAGAGTTTTACCACAACTAGAGAGTTTTCTTACAAATATGTACTGGAACCGTCAGGATTTTAACAGAGTCATACAAAACTCGCCAGAGTAATGGGGCCTCAATTGTAAACATAAGCAGTACAGTCCTCCCTTACAGGCTTTCTACACAAATTTTGAGCTGTATAAACAAGAATTCCTAATATTTGAAAGCAAATTCAACTAATAACGATCCCTAAAGTGCCCGGAGTTGTAAATATTATCAGTTTGCTGGTCATTTCAAGGCTTTCCACTGGTGATGTCTGTGATAACAAACGGCAGGAAATGTAGGAAGAATCTATTTACTTTAATTTCAAGGGGTTCTTCCAAGTTTTTAATCATTTCTGGAAACTCTAATTACGTATTTTAAGAGTTTTACCACGACTAGAGAGCTTTCTTACAAATATGTACTGGAACCGTCAGGATTTTAAAAGAGTCATACAAAAGTCGCCAGAGTAATGCGGCCTCAATTGTAAACATAAGCAGTACAGTCCTCCCTTACAGGCTTTCTACACAAATTTTGAGCTGTATAAACAAGAATTCCTAATATTTGAAAGCAAATTCAAGTGAAAACGCTCCCTAAAGTGCCTGGAGTTGTAAATATTATCAGTTTGCTGGTCATTTCACGGCTTTCCACTGGTAATGTCTGTGATTACAAACGGCAGGAAATGTAGGAATAATCTATTGACTTTAATTTCAAGGGGTTCTTCCAAGTTTTTAATCATTTCTGGAAACTCTGATTATGTATTTTAAGAGTTTTACCACAACTAGAGAGTTTTCTTACAAATATGTACTGGAACCGTCAGGATTTTAACAGAGTCACACAAAACTCGCCAGAGTCATGGGGCCTCAATTGTAAACATACGCAGTTTAGACCTCACTCACAGGCTTTCTACACAAATTTTGAGCTGTATAAACAAGAATTCCTAATATTTGAAAGCAAATTCAAGTGAAAACGCTCCCTAAAGTGCCCGGAGTTGTAAATATTATCAGTTTGCTGGTCATTTCACGGCTTTCCACTGGTAATGTCTGTGATTACAAACGGCAGGAAATGTAGGAAGAATCTATTTACTTTAATTTGAAGGGGTTCTTCCAAGTTTTTAATCATTTCTGGAAACTGTAATTGCGTATTTTAAGAGTTTTACCAAAACTAGAGACTTTTCTTACAAATATGTACTGGAACCGTCAGAATTTTAACAGAGTCATACAAAACTCGCCAGAGTAATGCGGTCTCAATTGGAAACATAAGCAGTACAGTGCTCACTTACAGGCTTTCTGCACAAATTTTGAGCTGTATAAACAAGAATTCCTAATATTTGAAAGCAAATTCAAGTGAAAACGCTCCCTAAAGTGCCTGGAGTTGTAAATATTATCAGTTTGCTGGTCATTTCACGGCTTTCCACTGGTAATGTCTGTGATTACAAACGGCAGGAAATGTAGGAAGAATCGATTTACTTTAATTTCAAGGGGTTCTTCCAAGTTTTTAATCATTTCTGGAAACTCTAATTACGTACTTTAAGAGTTTTACCACAACTAGAGAGTTTTCTTACAAATATGTCCTGGAACCGTCAGGATTTTAAAAGAATCATAAAAAAGTCGCCAGAGTAATGGGGCCTCAATTGTAAACATAAGCAGTACAGTCCTCACTTACAGGCTTTCTACACATTTTGAGCTGTATAAACAAGAATTCCTAATATTTGAAAGCAAATTCAACTAATAACGATCCCTAAAGTGCCCGGAGTTGTAAATATTATCAGTTTGCTGGTCATTTCAAGGCTTTCCACTGGTGATGTCTGTGATAACAAACGGCAGTAAATGTAGGAAGAATCTATTTACTTTAATTTCAAGGGGTTCTTCCAAGTTTTTAATCATTTCTGGAAACTCTAATTACGTATTTTAAGAGTTTTACCACGGCTAGAGAGCTTTCTTACAAATATGTACTGGAACCGTCAGGATTTTAAAAGAGTCATACAAAAGTCGCCAGAGTAATGCGGCCTCAATTGTAAACATAAGCAGTACAGTCCTCCCTTACAGGCTTTCTACACAAATTTTGAGCTGTATAAACAAGAATTCCTAATACTTGAAAGCAAATTCAAGTGAAAACGCTCCCTAAAGTGCCCAGAGTTGTAAATATTATCAGTTTGCTGGTCATTTCACGGCTTTCCACTGGTAATGTCTGTGATTACAAACGGCAGGAAATGTAGGAAGAATCTATTTACTTTAATTTGAAGGGGTTCTTCCAAGTTTTTAATCATTTCTGGAAACTGTAATTGCGTATTTTAAGAGTTTTACCAAAACTAGAGACTTTTCTTACAAATATGTACTGGAACCGTCAGAATTTTAACAGAGTCATACAAAACTCGCCAGAGTAATGCGGTCTCAATTGGAAACATAAGCAGTACAGTGCTCACTTACAGGCTTTCTGCACAAATTTTGAGCTGTATAAACAAGAATTCCTAATATTTGAAAGCAAATTCAAGTGAAAACGCTCCCTAAAGTGCCTGGAGTTGTAAATATTATCAGTTTGCTGGTCATTTCACGGCTTTCCACTGGTAATGTCTGTGATTACAAACGGCAGGAAATGTAGGAAGAATCGATTTACTTTAATTTCAAGGGGTTCTTCCAAGTTTTTAATCATTTCTGGAAACTCTAATTACGTACTTTAAGAGTTTTACCACAACTAGAGAGTTTTCTTACAAATATGTCCTGGAACCGTCAGGATTTTAAAAGAATCATAAAAAAGTCGCCAGAGTAATGGGGCCTCAATTGTAAACATAAGCAGTACAGTCCTCACTTACAGGCTTTCTACACATTTTGAGCTGTATAAACAAGAATTCCTAATATTTGAAAGCAAATTCAACTAATAACGATCCCTAAAGTGCCCGGAGTTGTAAATATTATCAGTTTGCTGGTCATTTCAAGGCTTTCCACTGGTGATGTCTGTGATAACAAACGGCAGTAAATGTAGGAAGAATCTATTTACTTTAATTTCAAGGGGTTCTTCCAAGTTTTTAATCATTTCTGGAAACTCTAATTACGTATTTTAAGAGTTTTACCACGGCTAGAGAGCTTTCTTACAAATATGTACTGGAACCGTCAGGATTTTAAAAGAGTCATACAAAAGTCGCCAGAGTAATGCGGCCTCAATTGTAAACATAAGCAGTACAGTCCTCCCTTACAGGCTTTCTACACAAATTTTGAGCTGTATAAACAAGAATTCCTAATACTTGAAAGCAAATTCAAGTGAAAACGCTCCCTAAAGTGCCCAGAGTTGTAAATATTATCAGTTTGCTGGTCATTTCACGGCTTTCCACTGGTAATGTCTGTGATTACAAACGGCAGGAAATGTAGGAAGAATCTATTTACTTTAATTTGAAGGGGTTCTTCCAAGTTTTTAATCATTTCTGGAAACTCTAATTACGTACTTTAAGAGTTTTACCACAACTAGAGAGTTTTCTTACAAATATGTACTGGAACCGTCAGGATTTTAACAGAGTCACACAAAACTCGCCAGAGTAATGGGGCCTCAATTGTAAACATACGCAGTTTAGACCTCACTCACAGGCTTTCTACACAAATTTTGAGCTGTATAAACAAGAATTCCTAATATTTGAAAGCAAATTCAACTGAAAACGCTCCCTAAAGTGCCCGGAGTTGTAAATATTATCAGTTTGCTGGTCATTTCACGGCTTTCCACTGGTAATGTCTGTGATTACAAAGGGCAGGAAATGTAGGAAGAATCTATTTACTTTAATTTGAAGGGGTTCTTCCAAGTTTTTAATCATTTCTGGAAACTCTAATTACGTACTTTAAGAGTTTTACCACAACTAGAGAGTTTTCTTACAAATATGTACTGGAACCGTCAGGATTTTAAAAGAGTCATAAAAAAGTCGCCAGAGTAATGGGACCTCAATTGTAAACATAAGCAGTACAGTCCTCACTTACAGGCTTTCTACACATTTTGAGCTGTATAAACAAGAATTACTAATATTTGAAAGCAAATTCAAGTGAAAACGCTCCCTAAAGTGCCCGGAGTTGTAAATATTATCAGTTTGCTGGTCATTTCACGGCTTTCCACTGGTAATGTCTGTGATTACAAACGGCAGGAAATGTAGGAAGAATCGATTTACTTTAATTTCAAGGGGTTCTTCCAAGTTTTTAATCATTTCTGGAAACTCTAATTACGTATTTAAGAGTTTTACCACAACTAGAGAGTTTTCTTACAAATATGTACTGGAACCGTCAGGATTTTAACAGAGTCATACAAAACTCGCCAGAGTAATGGGGCCTCAATTGTAAACATACACAGTTTAGACCTCACTCACAGGCTTTCTACACAAATTTTGAGCTGTATAAACAAGAATTCCTAATATTTGAAAGCAAATTCAACTAATAACGATCCCTAAAGTGCCCGGAGTTGTAAATATTATCAGTTTGCTGGTCATTTCAAGGCTTTCCACTGGTGATGTCTGTGATAACAAACGGCAGGAAATGTAGGAAGAATCTATTTACTTTAATTTCAAGGGGTTCTTCCAAGTTTTTAATCATTTCTGGAAACTCTAATTACGTATTTTAAGAGTTTTACCACGGCTAGAGAGCTTTCTTACAAATATGTACTGGAACCGTCAGGATTTTAAAAGAGTCATACAAAAGTCGCCAGAGTAATGCGGCCTCAATTGTAAACATAAGCAGTACAGTCCTCCCTTACAGGCTTTCTACACAAATTTTGAGCTGTATAAACAAGAATTCCTAATACTTGAAAGCAAATTCAAGTGAAAACGCTCCCTAAAGTGCCCAGAGTTGTAAATATTATCAGTTTGCTGGTCATTTCACGGCTTTCCACTGGTAATGTCTGTGATTACAAACGGCAGGAAATGTAGGAAGAATCTATTTACTTTAATTTGAAGGGGTTCTTCCAAGTTTTTAATCATTTCTGGAAACTCTAATTACGTACTTTAAGAGTTTTACCACAACTAGAGAGTTTTCTTACAAATATGTACTGGAACCGTCAGGATTTTAAAAGAGTCATAAAAAAGTCGCCAGAGTAATGGGACCTCAATTGTAAACATAAGCAGTACAGTCCTCACTTACAGGCTTTCTACACATTTTGAGCTGTATAAACAAGAATTACTAATATTTGAAAGCAAATTCAAGTGAAAACGCTCCCTAAAGTGCCCGGAGTTGTAAATATTATCAGTTTGCTGGTCATTTCACGGCTTTCCACTGGTAATGTCTGTGATTACAAACGGCAGGAAATGTAGGAAGAATCGATTTACTTTAATTTCAAGGGGTTCTTCCAAGTTTTTAATCATTTCTGGAAACTCTAATTACGTATTTAAGAGTTTTACCACAACTAGAGAGTTTTCTTACAAATATGTACTGGAACCGTCAGGATTTTAACAGAGTCATACAAAACTCGCCAGAGTAATGGGGCCTCAATTGTAAACATACACAGTTTAGACCTCACTCACAGGCTTTCTACACAAATTTTGAGCTGTATAAACAAGAATTCCTAATATTTGAAAGCAAATTCAACTAATAACGATCCCTAAAGTGCCCGGAGTTGTAAATATTATCAGTTTGCTGGTCATTTCAAGGCTTTCCACTGGTGATGTCTGTGATAACAAACGGCAGGAAATGTAGGAAGAATCTATTTACTTTAATTTCAAGGGGTTCTTCCAAGTTTTTAATCATTTCTGGAAACTCTAATTACGTATTTTAAGAGTTTTACCACGGCTAGAGAGCTTTCTTACAAATATGTACTGGAACCGTCAGGATTTTAAAAGAGTCATACAAAAGTCGCCAGAGTAATGCGGCCTCAATTGTAAACATAAGCAGTACAGTCCTCCCTTACAGGCTTTCTACACAAATTTTGAGCTGTATAAACAAGAATTCCTAATACTTGAAAGCAAATTCAAGTGAAAACGCTCCCTAAAGTGCCCAGAGTTGTAAATATTATCAGTTTGCTGGTCATTTCACGGCTTTCCACTGGTAATGTCTGTGATTACAAACGGCAGGAAATGTAGGAAGAATCGATTTACTTTAATTTCAAGGGGTTCTTCCAAGTTTTTAATCATTTCTGGAAACTCTGATTATGTATTTTAAGAGTTTTACCACAACTAGAGAGTTTTCTTACAAATATGTACTGGAACCGTCAGGATTTTAACAGAGTCACACAAAACTCGCCAGAGTAATGGGGCCTCAATTGTAAACATACGCAGTTTAGACCTCACTCACAGGCTTTCTACACAAATTTTGAGCTGTATAAACAAGAATTCCTAATATTTGAAAGCAAATTCAACTGAAAACGCTCCCTAAAGTGCCCGGAGTTGTAAATATTATCAGTTTGCTGGTCATTTCACGGCTTTCCACTGGTAATGTCTGTGATTACAAATGGCAGGAAATGTAGGAAGAATCTATTTACTTTAATTTGAAGGGGTTCTTCCAAGTTTTTAATCATTTCTGGAAACTGTAATTACGTATTTTAAGAGTTTTACCAAAACTAGAGACTTTTCTTACAAATATGTACTGGAACCGTCCGAATTTTAACAGAGTCATACAAAACTCGCCAGAATAATGCGGTCTCAATTGTAAACATAAGCAGTACAGTGCTCACTTACAGGCTTTCCGCTCAAATTTTGAGCTGTATAAACAAGAATTCCTAATATTTGAAAGCAAATTCAAGTGAAAACGCTCCCTAAAGTGCCTGGAGTTGTAAATATTATCAGTTTGCTGGTCATTTCACGGCTTTCCACTGGTAATGTCTGTGATTACAAACGGCAGGAAATGTAGGAAGAATCGATTTACTTTAATTTCAAGGGGTTCTTCCAAGTTTTTAATCATTTCTGGAAACTCTAATTACGTACTTTAAGAGTTTTACCACAACTAGAGAGTTTTCTTACAAATATGTACTGGAACCGTCAGGATTTTAAAAGAGTCATAAAAAAGTCGCCAGAGTAATGGGACCTCAATTGTAAACATAAGCAGTACAGTCCTCACTTACAGGCTTTCTACACATTTTGAGCTGTATAAACAAGAATTACTAATATTTGAAAGCAAATTCAAGTGAAAACGCTCCCTAAAGTGCCCGGAGTTGTAAATATTATCAGTTTGCTGGTCATTTCATGGCTTTCCACTGGTAATGTCTGTGATTACAAACGGCAGGAAATGTAGGAAGAATCGATTTACTTTAATTTCAAGGGGTTCTTCCAAGTTTTTAATCATTTCTGGAAACTCTAATTACGTATTTAAGAGTTTTACCACAACTAGAGAGTTTTCTTACAAATATGTACTGGAACCGTCAGGATTTTAACAGAGTCATACAAAACTCGCCAGAGTAATGGGGCCTCAATTGTAAACATAAGCAGTACATTCCTCCCTTACAGGCTTTCTACACAAATTTTGAGCTGTATAAACAAGAATTCCTAATATTTGAAAGCAAATTCAACTAATAACGATCCCTAAAGTGCCCGGAGTTGTAAATATTATCAGTTTGCTGGTCATTTCAAGGCTTTCCACTGGTGATGTCTGTGATAACAAACGGCAGGAAATGTAGGAAGAATCTATTTACTTTAATTTCAAGGGGTTCTTCCAAGTTTTTAATCATTTCTGGAAACTCTAATTACGTATTTTAAGAGTTTTACCACGACTAGAGAGCTTTCTTACAAATATGTACTGGAACCGTCAGGATTTTAAAAGAGTCATACAAAAGTCGCCAGAGTAATGCGGCCTCAATTGTAAACATAAGCAGTACAGTCCTCCCTTACAGGCTTTCTACACAAATTTTGAGCTTTATAAACAAGAATTCCTAATACTTGAAAGCAAATTCAAGTGAAAACGCTCCCTAAAGTGCCCAGAGTTGTAAATATTATCAGTTTGCTGGTCATTTCACGGCTTTCCACTGGTAATGTCTGTGATTACAAACGGCAGGAAATGTAGGAATAATCTATTGACTTTAATTTCAAGGGGTTCTTCCAAGTTTTTAATCATTTCTGGAAACTCTGATTATGTATTTTAAGAGTTTTACCACAACTAGAGAGTTTTCTTACAAATATGTACTGGAACCGTCAGGATTTTAACAGAGTCACACAAAACTCGCCAGAGTCATGGGGCCTCAATTGTAAACATACGCAGTTTAGACCTCACTCACAGGCTTTCTACACAAATTTTGAGCTGTATAAACAAGAATTCCTAATATTTGAAAGCAAATTCAAGTGAAAACGCTCCCTAAAGTGCCCGGAGTTGTAAATATTATCAGTTTGCTGGTCATTTCACGGCTTTCCACTGGTAATGTCTGTGATTACAAACGGCAGGAAATGTAGGAAGAATCTATTTACTTTAATTTGAAGGGGTTCTTCCAAGTTTTTAATCATTTCTGGAAACTGTAATTGCGTATTTTAAGAGTTTTACCAAAACTAGAGACTTTTCTTACAAATATGTACTGGAACCGTCAGAATTTTAACAGAGTCATACAAAACTCGCCAGAGTAATGCGGTCTCAATTGGAAACATAAGCAGTACAGTGCTCACTTACAGGCTTTCTGCACAAATTTTGAGCTGTATAAGCAAGAATTCCTAATATTTGAAAGCAAATTCAAGTGAAAACGCTCCCTAAAGTGCCTGGAGTTGTAAATATTATCAGTTTGCTGGTCATTTTACGGCTTTCCACTGGTAATGTCTGTGATTACAAACAGCAGGAAATGTAGGAAGAATCGATTTACTTTAATTTCAAGGGGTTCTTCCAAGTTTTTAATCATTTCTGGAAACTCTAATTACGTACTTTAAGAGTTTTACCACAACTAGAGAGTTTTCTTACAAATATGTACTGGAACCGTCAGGATTTTAAAAGAGTCATAAAAAAGTCGCCAGAGTAATGGGACCTCAATTGTAAACATAAGCAGTACAGTCCTCACTTACAGGCTTTCTACACATTTTGAGCTGTATAAACAAGAATTACTAATATTTGAAAGCAAATTCAAGTGAAAACGCTCCCTAAAGTGCCCGGAGTTGTAAATATTATCAGTTTGCTGGTCATTTCACGGCTTTCCACTGGTAATGTCTGTGATTACAAACGGCAGGAAATGTAGGAAGAATCGATTTACTTTAATTTCAAGGGGTTCTTCCAAGTTTTTAATCATTTCTGGAAACTCTAATTACGTATTTAAGAGTTTTACCACAACTAGAGAGTTTTCTTACAAATATGTACTGGAACCGTCAGGATTTTAACAGAGTCATACAAAACTCGCCAGAGTAATGGGGCCTCAATTGTAAACATACACAGTTTAGACCTCACTCACAGGCTTTCTACACAAATTTTGAGCTGTATAAACAAGAATTCCTAATATTTGAAAGCAAATTCAACTAATAACGATCCCTAAAGTGCCCGGAGTTGTAAATATTATCAGTTTGCTGGTCATTTCAAGGCTTTCCACTGGTGATGTCTGTGATAACAAACGGCAGGAAATGTAGGAAGAATCTATTTACTTTAATTTCAAGGGGTTCTTCCAAGTTTTTAATCATTTCTGGAAACTCTAATTACGTATTTTAAGAGTTTTACCACGACTAGAGAGCTTTCTTACAAATATGTACTGGAACCGTCAGGATTTTAAAAGAGTCATACAAAAGTCGCCAGAGTAATGCGGCCTCAATTGTAAACATAAGCAGTACAGTCCTCCCTTACAGGCTTTCTACACAAATTTTGAGCTGTATAAACAAGAATTCCTAATACTTGAAAGCAAATTCAAGTGAAAACGCTCCCTAAAGTGCCCAGAGTTGTAAATATTATCAGTTTGCTGGTCATTTCACGGCTTTCCACTGGTAATGTCTGTGATTACAAACGGCAGGAAATGTAGGAATAATCTATTGACTTTAATTTCAAGGGGTTCTTCCAAGTTTTTAATCATTTCTGGAAACTCTGATTATGTATTTTAAGAGTTTTACCACAACTAGAGAGTTTTCTTACAAATATGTACTGGAACCGTCAGGATTTTAACAGAGTCACACAAAACTCGCCAGAGTCATGGGGCCTCAATTGTAAACATACGCAGTTTAGACCTCACTCACAGGCTTTCTACACAAATTTTGAGCTGTATAAACAAGAATTCCTAATATTTGAAAGCAAATTCAAGTGAAAACGCTCCCTAAAGTGCCCGGAGTTGTAAATATTATCAGTTTGCTGGTCATTTCACGGCTTTCCACTGGTAATGTCTGTGATTACAAACGGCAGGAAATGTAGGAAGAATCTATTTACTTTAATTTGAAGGGGTTCTTCCAAGTTTTTAATCATTTCTGGAAACTGTAATTGCGTATTTTAAGAGTTTTACCAAAACTAGAGACTTTTCTTACAAATATGTACTGGAACCGTCAGAATTTTAACAGAGTCATACAAAACTCGCCAGAGTAATGCGGTCTCAATTGGAAACATAAGCAGTACAGTGCTCACTTACAGGCTTTCTGCACAAATTTTGAGCTGTATAAGCAAGAATTCCTAATATTTGAAAGCAAATTCAAGTGAAAACGCTCCCTAAAGTGCCTGGAGTTGTAAATATTATCAGTTTGCTGGTCATTTTACGGCTTTCCACTGGTAATGTCTGTGATTACAAACAGCAGGAAATGTAGGAAGAATCGATTTACTTTAATTTCAAGGGGTTCTTCCAAGTTTTTAATCATTTCTGGAAACTCTAATTACGTACTTTAAGAGTTTTACCACAACTAGAGAGTTTTCTTACAAATATGTACTGGAACCGTCAGGATTTTAAAAGAGTCATAAAAAAGTCGCCAGAGTAATGGGACCTCAATTGTAAACATAAGCAGTACAGTCCTCACTTACAGGCTTTCTACACATTTTGAGCTGTATAAACAAGAATTACTAATATTTGAAAGCAAATTCAAGTGAAAACGCTCCCTAAAGTGCCCGGAGTTGTAAATATTATCAGTTTGCTGGTCATTTCACGGCTTTCCACTGGTAATGTCTGTGATTACAAACGGCAGGAAATGTAGGAAGAATCGATTTACTTTAATTTCAAGGGGTTCTTCCAAGTTTTTAATCATTTCTGGAAACTCTAATTACGTATTTAAGAGTTTTACCACAACTAGAGAGTTTTCTTACAAATATGTACTGGAACCGTCAGGATTTTAACAGAGTCATACAAAACTCGCCAGAGTAATGGGGCCTCAATTGTAAACATACACAGTTTAGACCTCACTCACAGGCTTTCTACACAAATTTTGAGCTGTATAAACAAGAATTCCTAATATTTGAAAGCAAATTCAACTAATAACGATCCCTAAAGTGCCCGGAGTTGTAAATATTATCAGTTTGCTGGTCATTTCAAGGCTTTCCACTGGTGATGTCTGTGATAACAAACGGCAGGAAATGTAGGAAGAATCTATTTACTTTAATTTCAAGGGGTTCTTCCAAGTTTTTAATCATTTCTGGAAACTCTAATTACGTATTTTAAGAGTTTTACCACGACTAGAGAGCTTTCTTACAAATATGTACTGGAACCGTCAGGATTTTAAAAGAGTCATACAAAAGTCGCCAGAGAAATGCGGCCTCAATTGTAAACATAAGCAGTACAGTCCTCCCTTACAGGCTTTCTACACAAATTTTGAGCTGTATAAACAAGAATTCCTAATACTTGAAAGCAAATTCAAGTGAAAACGCTCCCTAAAGTGCCCAGAGTTGTAAATATTATCAGTTTGCTGGTCATTTCACGGCTTTCCACTGGTAATGTCTGTGATTACAAACGGCAGGAAATGTAGGAATAATCTATTGACTTTAATTTCAAGGGGTTCTTCCAAGTTTTTAATCATTTCTGGAAACTCTGATTATGTATTTTAAGAGTTTTACCACAACTAGAGAGTTTTCTTACAAATATGTACTGGAACCGTCAGGATTTTAACAGAGTCACACAAAACTCGCCAGAGTAATGGGGCCTCAATTGTAAACATACGCAGTTGAGACCTCACTCACAGGCTTTCTACACAAATTTTGAGCTGTATAAACAAGAATTCCTAATATTTGAAAGCAAATTCAACTGAAAACGCTCCCTAAAGTGCCCGGAGTTGTAAATATTATCAGTTGGCTGGTCATTTCACGGCTTTCCACTGGTAATGTCTGTGATTACAAACGGCAGGAAATGTAGGAAGAATCTATTTACTTTAATTTGAAGGGGTTCTTCCAAGTTTTTAATCATTTCTGGAAACTGTAATTGCGTATTTTAAGAGTTTTACCAAAACTAGAGACTTTTCTTACAAATATGTACTGGAACCGTCAGAATTTTAACAGAGTCACACAAAACTCGCCAGAGTAATGCGGTCTCAATTGTAAACATAAGCAGTACAGTGCTCACTTACAGGCTTTCTGCACAAATTTTGAGCTGTATAAACAAGAATTCCTAATATTTGAAAGCAAATTCAAGTGAAAACGCTCCCTAAAGTGCCTGGAGTTGTAAATATTATCAGTTTGCTGGTCATTTCACGGCTTTCCACTGGTAATGTCTGTGATTACAAACGGCAGGAAATGTAGGAAGAATCGATTTACTTTAATTTCAAGGGGTTCTTCCAAGTTTTTAATCATATCTGGAAACTCTAATTACGTACTTTAAGAGTTTTACCACAACTAGAGAGTTTTCTTACAAATATGTACTGGAACCGTCAGGATTTTAAAAGAGTCATAAAAAAGTCGCCAGAGTAATGGGACCTCAATTGTAAACATGAGCAGTACAGTCCTCACTTACAGGCTTTCTACACATTTTGAGCTGTATAAACAAGAATTACTAATATTTGAAAGCAATTTCAAGTGAAAACGCTCCCTAAAGTGCCCGGAGTTGTAAATATTGTCACTTTGCTGGTCATTTCACGGCTTTCCACTGCTAATGTCTGTGATTACAAACGGCAGGAAATGTAGGAAGAATCGATTTACTTTAATTTCAAGGGGTTCTTCCAAGTTTTTAATCATTTCTGGAAACTCTAATTACGTATTTAATAGTTTTACCACAACTGGAGAGTTTTCTTACAAATATGTACTGGAACCGTCAGGATTTTAACAGAGTCATACAAAACTCGCCAGAGTAATGGGGCCTCAATTGTAAACATACGCAGTTTAGACCTCACTCACAGGCTTTCTACACAAATTTTGAGCTGTATAAACAAGAATTCCTAATATTTGAAAGCAAATTCAACTGATAACGCTCCCTAATGTGCCCGGAGTTGTAAATATTATCAGTTTGCTGGTCATTTCAAGGCTTTCCACTGGTAATGTCTGTGATTACAAACGGCAGGAAATGTAGGAAGAATCTATTTACTTTAATTTCAAGGGGTTCTTCCAAGTTTTTAATCATTTCTGGAAACTCTAATTACGTATTTTAAGAGTTTTACCACAACTAGAGAGTTTTCTTACAAATATGTACTGGAACCGTCAGGATTTTAACAGAGTCACACAAAACTCGCCAGAGTCATGGGGCCTCAATTGTAAACATACGCAGTTTAGACCTCACTCACAGGCTTTCTACACAAATTTTGAGCTGTATAAACAAGAATTCCTAATATTTGAAAGCAAATTCAAGTGAAAACGCTCCCTAAAGTGCCTGGAGTTGTAAATATTATCAGTTTGCTGGTCATTTCACGGCATTCCACTGGTAATGTCTGTGATTACAAATGGCAGGAAATGTAGGAAGAATCTATTTACTTTAATTTGAAGGGGTTCTTCCAAGTTTTTAATCATTTCTGGAAACTGTAATTGCGTATTTTAAGATTTTTACCAAAACTAGAGACTTTTCTTACAAATATGTACTGGAACCGTCAGAATTTTAACAGAGTCATACAAAACTGGCCAGAGTAATGGGGCCTCAATTGTAAACATAAGCAGTACAGTCCTCCCTTACAGGCTTTCTACACAAATTTTGAGCTGTATAAACAAGAATTCCTAATATTTGAAAGCAAATTCAACTAATAACGATCCCTAAAGTGCCCGGAGTTGTAAATATTATCAGTTTGCTGGTCATTTCAAGGCTTTCCACTGGTGATGTCTGTGATAACAAACGGCAGGAAATGTAGGAAGAATCTATTTACTTTAATTTCAAGGGGTTCTTCCAAGTTTTTAATCATTTCTGGAGACTCTAATTACGTATTTTAAGAGTTTTACCACGACTAGAGAGCTTTCTTACAAATATGTACTGGAACCGTCAGGATTTTAAAAGAGTCATACAAAAGTCGCCAGAGTAATGCGGCCTCAATTGTAAACATAAGCAGTACAGTCCTCCCTTACAGGCTTTCTACACAAATTTTGAGCTGTATAAACAAGAATTCCTAATATTTGAAAGCAAATTCAAGTGAAAACGCTCCCTAAAGTGCCCAGAGTTGTAAATATTATCAGTTTGCTGGTCATTTCACGGCTTTCCACTGGTAATGTCTGTGATTACAAACGGCAGGAAATGTAGGAATAATCTATTGACTTTAATTTCAAGGGGTTCTTCCAACTTTTTAATCATTTCTGGAAACTTTGATTATGTATTTTAAGAGTTTTACCACAACTAGAGAGTTTTCTTACAAATATGTACTGGAACCGTCAGGATTTTAACAGAGTCACACAAAACTCGCCAGAGTAATGGGGCCTCAATTGTAAACATACGCAGTTTAGACCTCACTCACAGGCTTTCTACACAAATTTTGAGCTGTATAAACAAGAATTCCTAATATTTGAAAGCAAATTCAAGTGAAAACGCTCCCTAAAGTGCCCGGAGTTGTAAATATTATCAGTTTGCTGGTCATTTCACGGCTTTCCACTGGTAATGTCTGTGATTACAAACGGCAGGAAATGTAGGAAGAATCTATTTACTTTAATTTGAAGGGGTTCTTCCAAGTTTTTAATCATTTCTGGAAACTGTAATTGCGTATTTTAAGAGTTTTACCAAAACTAGAGACTTTTCTTACAAATATGTACTGGAACCGTCAGAATTTTAACAGAGTCATACAAAACTCGCCAGAGTAATGCGGTCTCAATTGGAAACATAAGCTGTACAGTGCTCACTTACAGGCTTTCTGCACAAATTTTGAGCTGTATAAACAAGAATTCCTAATATTTGAAAGCAAATTCAAGTGAAAACGCTCCCTAAAGTGCCTGGAGTTGTAAATATTATCAGTTTGCTGGTCATTTCACGGCTTTCCACTGGTAATGTCTGTGATTACAAACGGCAGGAAATGTAGGAAGAATCGATTTACTTTAATTTCAAGGGGTTCTTCCAAGTTTTTAATCATTTCTGGAAACTCTAATTACGTACTTTAAGAGTTTTACCACAACTAGAGAGTTTTCTTACAAATATGTACTGGAACCGTCAGGATTTTAAAAGAGTCATAAAAAAGTCGCCAGAGTAATGGGACCTCAATTGTAAACATAAGCAGTACAGTCCTCACTTACAGGCTTTCTACACATTTTGAGCTGTATAAACAAGAATTACTAATATTTGAAAGCAAATTCAAGTGAAAACGCTCCCTAAAGTGCCCGGAGTTGTAAATATTATCAGTTTGCTGGTCATTTCACGGCTTTCCACTGGTAATGTCTGTGATTACAAACGGCGGAAATGTAGGAAGAATCTATTTACTTTAATTTCAAGGGGTTCTTCCAAGTTTTTAATCATTTCTGGAAACTCTAATTACGTATTTTAAGAGTTTTACCACGACTAGAGAGCTTTCTTACAAATATGTACTGGAACCGTCAGGATTTTAAAAGAGTCATACAAAAGTCGCCAGAGTAATGCGGCCTCAATTGTAAACATAAGCAGTACAGTCCTCCCTTACAGGCTTTCTACACAAATTTTGAGCTGTATAAACAAGAATTCCTAATACTTGAAAGCAAATTCAAGTGAAAACGCTCCCTAAAGTGCCCAGAGTTGTAAATATTATCAGTTTGCTGGTCATTTCACGGCTTTCCACTGGTAATGTCTGTGATTACAAACGGCAGGAAATGTAGGAATAATCTATTGACTTTAATTTCAAGGGGTTCTTCCAAGTTTTTAATCATTTCTGGAAACTCTGATTATGTATTTTAAGAGTTTTACCACAACTAGAGAGTTTTCTTACAAATATGTACTGGAACCGTCAGGATTTTAACAGAGTCACACAAAACTCGCCAGAGTCATGGGGCCTCAATTGTAAACATACGCAGTTTAGACCTCACTCACAGGCTTTCTACACAAATTTTGAGCTGTATAAACAAGAATTCCTAATATTTGAAAGCAAATTCAACTGAAAACGCTCCCTAAAGTGCCCGGAGTTGTAAATATTATCAGTTTGCTGGTCATTTCACGGCTTTCCACTGGTAATGTCTGTGATTACAAACGGCAGGAAATGTAGGAAGAATCTATTTACTTTAATTTGAAGGGGTTCTTCCAAGTTTTTAATCATTTCTGGAAACTGTAATTGCGTATTTTAAGAGTTTTACCAAAACTAGAGACTTTTCTTACAAATATGTACTGGAACCGTCAGAATTTTAACAGTCACACAAAACTCGCCAGAGTAATGCGGTCTCAATTGTAAACATAAGCAGTACAGTGCTCACTTACAGGCTTTCTGCACAAATTTTGACCTGTATAAACAAGAATTCCTAATATTTGAAAGCAAATTCAAGTGAAAACGCTCCCTAAAGTGCCTGGAGTTGTAAATATTATCAGTTTGCTGGTCATTTCACGGTTTTCCACTGGTAATGTCTGTGATTACAAACGGCAGGAAATGTAGGAAGAATCGATTTACTTTAATTTCAAGGGGTTCTTCCAAGTTTTTAATCATTTCTGGAAACTCTAATTACGTACTTTAAGAGTTTTACCACAACTAGAGAGTTTTCTTACAAATATGTACTGGAACCGTCAGGATTTTAAAAGAGTCATAAAAAAGTCGCCAGAGTAATGGGACCTCAATTGTAAACATAAGCAGTACAGTCCTCCCTTACAGGCTTTCTACACAAATTTTGAGCTGTATAAACAAGAATTCCTAATATTTGAAAGCAAATTCAACTAATAACGATCCCTAAAGTGCCCGGAGTTGTAAATATTATCAGTTTGCTGGTCATTTCAAGGCTTTCCACTGGTGATGTCTGTGATAACAAACGGCAGGAAATGTAGGAAGAATCTATTTACTTTAATTTCAAGGGGTTCTTCCAAGTTTTTAATCATTTCTGGAGACTCTAATTACGTATTTTAAGAGTTTTACCACGACTAGAGAGCTTTCTTACAAATATGTACTGGAACCGTCAGGATTTTAAAAGAGTCATACAAAAGTCGCCAGAGTAATGCGGCCTCAATTGTAAACATAAGCAGTACAGTCCTCCCTTACAGGCTTTCTACACAAATTTTGAGCTGTATAAACAAGAATTCCTAATATTTGAAAGCAAATTCAAGTGAAAACGCTCCCTAAAGTGCCCAGAGTTGTAAATATTATCAGTTTGCTGGTCATTTCACGGCTTTCCACTGGTAATGTCTGTGATTACAAACGGCAGGAAATGTAGGAATAATCTATTGACTTTAATTTCAAGGGGTTCTTCCAAGTTTTTAATCATTTCTGGAAACTTTGATTATGTATTTTAAGAGTTTTACCACAACTAGAGAGTTTTCTTACAAATATGTACTGGAACCGTCAGGATTTTAACAGAGTCACACAAAACTCGCCAGAGTAATGGGGCCTCAATTGTAAACATACGCAGTTCAGACCTCACTCACAGGCTTTCTACACAAATTTTGAGATGTATAAACAAGAATTCCTAATATTTGAAAGCAAATTCAACTAATAACGATCCCTAAAGTGCCCGGAGTTGTAAATATTATCAGTTTGCTGGTCATTTCAAGGCTTTCCACTGGTGATGTCTGTGATAACAAACGGCAGGAAATGTAGGAAGAATCTATTTACTTTAATTTCAAGGGGTTCTTCCAAGTTTTTAATCATTTCTGGAGACTCTAATTACGTATTTTAAGAGTTTTACCACGACTAGAGAGCTTTCTTACAAATATGTACTGGAACCGTCAGGATTTTAAAAGAGTCATACAAAAGTCGCCAGAGTAATGCGGCCTCAATTGTAAACATAAGCAGTACAGTCCTCCCTTACAGGCTTTCTACACAAATTTTGAGCTGTATAAACAAGAATTCCTAATATTTGAAAGCAAATTCAAGTGAAAACGCTCCCTAAAGTGCCCAGAGTTGTAAATATTATCAGTTTGCTGGTCATTTCACGGCTTTCCACTGGTAATGTCTGTGATTACAAACGGCAGGAAATGTAGGAATAATCTATTGACTTTAATTTCAAGGGGTTCTTCCAAGTTTTTAATCATTTCTGGAAACTTTGATTATGTATTTTAAGAGTTTTACCACAACTAGAGAGTTTTCTTACAAATATGTACTGGAACCGTCAGGATTTTAACAGAGTCACACAAAACTCGCCAGAGTAATGGGGCCTCAATTGTAAACATACGCAGTTTAGACCTCACTCACAGGCTTTCTACACAAATTTTGAGCTGTATAAACAAGAATTCCTAATATTTGAAAGCAAATTCAAGTGAAAACGCTCCCTAAAGTGCCCGGAGTTGTAAATATTATCAGTTTGCTGGTCATTTCACGGCTTTCCACTGGTAATGTCTGTGATTACAAACGGCAGGAAATGTAGGAAGAATCTATTTACTTTAATTTGAAGGGGTTCTTCCAAGTTTTTAATCATTTCTGGAAACTGTAATTGCGTATTTTAAGAGTTTTACCAAAACTAGAGACTTTTCTTACAAATATGTACTGGAACCGTCAGAATTTTAACAGAGTCATACAAAACTCGCCAGAGTAATGCGGTCTCAATTGGAAACATAAGCTGTACAGTGCTCACTTACAGGCTTTCTGCACAAATTTTGAGCTGTATAAACAAGAATTCCTAATATTTGAAAGCAAATTCAAGTGAAAACGCTCCCTAAAGTGCCTGGAGTTGTAAATATTATCAGTTTGCTGGTCATTTCACGGCTTTCCACTGGTAATGTCTGTGATTACAAACGGCAGGAAATGTAGGAAGAATCGATTTACTTTAATTTCAAGGGGTTCTTCCAAGTTTTTAATCATTTCTGGAAACTCTAATTACGTACTTTAAGAGTTTTACCACAACTAGAGAGTTTTCTTACAAATATGTACTGGAACCGTCAGGATTTTAAAAGAGTCATAAAAAAGTCGCCAGAGTAATGGGACCTCAATTGTAAACATAAGCAGTACAGTCCTCACTTACAGGCTTTCTACACATTTTGAGCTGTATAAACAAGAATTACTAATATTTGAAAGCAAATTCAAGTGAAAACGCTCCCTAAAGTGCCCGGAGTTGTAAATATTATCAGTTTGCTGGTCATTTCACGGCTTTCCACTGGTAATGTCTGTGATTACAAACGGCAGGAAATGTAGGAAGAATCTATTTAGTTTAATTTCAAGGGGTTCTTCCAAGTTTTTAATCATTTCTGGAAACTCTAATTACGTATTTTAAGAGTTTTACCACGACTAGAGAGCTTTCTTACAAATATGTACTGGAACCGTCAGGATTTTAAAAGAGTCATACAAAAGTCGCCAGAGTAATGCGGCCTCAATTGTAAACATAAGCAGTACAGTCCTCCCTTACAGGCTTTCTACACAAATTTTGAGCTGTATAAACAAGAATTCCTAATACTTGAAAGCAAATTCAAGTGAAAACGCTCCCTAAAGTGCCCAGAGTTGTAAATATTATCAGTTTGCTGGTCATTTCACGGCTTTCCACTGGTAATGTCTGTGATTACAAACGGCAGGAAATGTAGGAATAATCTATTGACTTTAATTTCAAGGGGTTCTTCCAAGTTTTTAATCATTTCTGGAAACTCTGATTATGTATTTTAAGAGTTTTACCACAACTAGAGAGTTTTCTTACAAATATGTACTGGAACCGTCAGGATTTTAACAGAGTCACACAAAACTCGCCAGAGTCATGGGGCCTCAATTGTAAACATACGCAGTTTAGACCTCACTCACAGGCTTTCTACACAAATTTTGAGCTGTATAAACAAGAATTCCTAATATTTGAAAGCAAATTCAACTGAAAACGCTCCCTAAAGTGCCCGGAGTTGTAAATATTATCAGTTTGCTGGTCATTTCACGGCTTTCCACTGGTAATGTCTGTGATTACAAACGGCAGGAAATGTAGGAAGAATCTATTTACTTTAATTTGAAGGGGTTCTTCCAAGTTTTTAATCATTTCTGGAAACTGTAATTGCGTATTTTAAGAGTTTTACCAAAACTAGAGACTTTTCTTACAAATATGTACTGGAACCGTCAGAATTTTAACAGAGTCACACAAAACTCGCCAGAGTAATGCGGTCTCAATTGTAAACATAAGCAGTACAGTGCTCACTTACAGGCTTTCTGCACAAATTTTGAGCTGTATAAACAAGAATTCCTAATATTTGAAAGCAAATTCAAGTTAAAACGCTCCCTAAAGTGCCTGGAGTTGTAAATATTATCAGTTTGCTGGTCATTTCACGGTTTTCCACTGGTAATGTCTGTGATTACAAACGGCAGGAAATGTAGGAAGAATCGATTTACTTTAATTTCAAGGGGTTCTTCCAAGTTTTTAATCATTTCTGGAAACTCTAATTACGTACTTTAAGAGTTTTACCACAACTAGAGAGTTTTCTTACAAATATGTACTGGAACCGTCAGGATTTTAACAGAGTCATACAAAACTCGCCAGAGTAATGGGGCCTCAATTGTAAACATAAGCAGTACAGTCCTCCCTTACAGGCTTTCTACACAAATTTTGAGCTGTATAAACAAGAATTCCTAATATTTGAAAGCAAATTCAACTAATAACGATCCCTAAAGTGCCCGTAGTTGTAAATATTATCAGTTTGCTGGTCATTTCAAGGCTTTCCACTGGTGATGTCTGTGATAACAAACGGCAGGAAATGTAGGAAGAATCTATTTACTTTAATTTCAAGGGGTTCTTCCAAGTTTTTAATCATTTCTGGAAACTCTAATTACGTATTTTAAGAGTTTTACCACGACTAGAGAGCTTTCTTACAAATATGTACTGGAACCGTCAGGATTTTAAAAGAGTCATACAAAAGTCGCCAGAGTAATGCGGTCTCAATTGGAAACATAAGCAGTACAGTGCTCACTTACAGGCTTTCTGCACAAATTTTGAGCTGTATAAACAAGAATTCCTAATATTTGAAAGCAAATTCAAGTGAAAACGCTCCCTAAAGTGCCTGGAGTTGTAAATATTATCAGTTTGCTGGTCATTTCACGGCTTTCCACTGGTAATGTCTGTGATTACAAACGGCAGGAAATGTAGGAAGAATCGATTTACTTTAATTTCAAGGGGTTCTTCCAAGTTTTTAATCATTTCTGGAAACTCTAATTACGTACTTTAAGAGTTTTACCACAACTAGAGAGTTTTCTTACAAATATGTACTGGAACCGTCAGGATTTTAAAAGAGTCATAAAAAAGTCGCCAGAGTAATGGGACCTCAATTGTAAACATAAGCAGTACAGTCCTCACTTACAGGCTTTCTACACATTTTGAGCTGTATAAACAAGAATTACTAATATTTGAAAGCAAATTCAAGTGAAAACGCTCCCTAAAGTGCCCGGAGTTGTAAATATTATCATATTGCTGGTCATTTCACGGCTTTCCACTGGTAATGTCTGTGATTACAAACGGCAGGAAATGTAGGAAGAATCGATTTACTTTAATTTCAAGGGGTTCTTCCAAGTTTTTAATCATTTCTGGAAACTCTAATTACGTATTTAAGAGTTTTACCACAACTAGAGAGTTTTCTTACAAATATGTACTGGAACCGTCAGGATTTTAACAGAGTCATACAAAACTCGCCAGAGTAATGGGGCCTCAATTGTAAACATACACAGTTTAGACCTCACTCACAGGCTTTCTACACAAATTTTGAGCTGTATAAACAAGAATTCCTAATATTTGAAAGCAAATTCAAGTGAAAACGCTCCCTAAAGTGCCTGGAGTTGTAAATATTATCAGTTTGCTGGTCATTTCACGGCTTTCCACTGGTAATGTCTGTGATTACAAACGGCAGGAAATGTAGGAAGAATCGATTTACTTTAATTTCAAGGGGTTCTTCCAAGTTTTTAATCATTTCTGGAAACTCTAATTACGTACTTTAAGAGTTTTACCACAACTAGAGAGTTTTCTTACAAATATGTACTGGAACCGTCAGGATTTTAAAAGAGTCATAAAAAAGTCGCCAGAGTAATGGGACCTCAATTGTAAACATGAGCAGTACAGTCCTCACTTACAGGCTTTCTACACATTTTGAGCTGTATAAACAAGTATTACTAATATTTGAAAGCAAATTCAAGTGAAAACGCTCCCTAAAGTGCCCGGAGTTGTAAATATTGTCACTTTGCTGGTCATTTCACGGCTTTCCACTGGTGATGTCTGTGATAACAAACGGCAGGAAATGTAGGAAGAATCTATTTACTTTAATTTCAAGGGGTTCTTCCAAGTTTTTAATCATTTCTGGAAACTCTAATTACGTATTTTAAGAGTTTTACCACGACTAGAGAGCTTTCTTACAAATATGTACTGGAACCGTCAGGATTTTAAAAGAGTCATACAAAAGTCGCCAGAGTAATGCGGCCTCAATTGTAAACATAAGCAGTACAGTCCTCCCTTACAGGCTTTCTACACAAATTTTGAGCTGTAAAAACAAGAATTCCTAATACTTGAAAGCAAATTCAAGTGAAAACGCTCCCTAAAGTGCCCAGAGTTGTAAATATTATCAGTTTGCTGGTCATTTCACGGCTTTCCACTGGTAATGTCTGTGATTACAAACGGCAGGAAATGTAGGAATAATCTATTGACTTTAATTTCAAGGCGTTCTTCCAAGTTTTTAATCATTTCTGGAAACTCTGATTATGTATTTTAAGAGTTTTACCACAACTAGAGAGTTTTCTTACAAATATGTACTGGAACCGTCAGGATTTTAACAGAGTCACACAAAACTCGCCAGAGTAATGGGGCCTCAATTGTAAACATACGCAGTTTAGACCTCACTCACAGGCTTTCTACACAAATTTTGAGCTGTATAAACAAGAATTCCTAATATTTGAAAGCAAATTCAACTGAAAACGCTCCCTAAAGTGCCCGGAGTTGTAAATATTATCAGTTTGCTGGTCATTTCACGGCTTTCCACTGGTAATGTCTGTGATTACAAACGGCAGGAAATGTAGGAAGAATCTATTTACTTTAATTTGAAGGGGTTCTTCCAAGTTTTTAATCATTTCTGGAAACTGTAATTGCGTATTTTAAGAGTTTTACCAAAACTAGAGACTTTTCTTACAAATATGTACTGGAACCGTCAGGATTTTAAAAGAGTCATAAAAAAGTCGCCAGAGTAATGGGACCTCAATAGTAAACATGAGCAGTACAGTCCTCACTTACAGGCTTTCTGCACAAATTTTGAGCTGTATAAACAAGAATTCCTAATATTTGAAAGCAAATTCAAGTGAAAACGCTCCCTAAAGTGCCTGGAGTTGTAAATATTATCAGTTTGCTGGTCATTTCACGGCTTTCCACTGGTAATGTCTGTGATTACAAACGGCAGGAAATGTAGGAAGAATCGATTTACTTTAATTTCAAGGGGTTCTTCCAAGTTTTTAATCATTTCTGGAAACTCTAATTACGTACTTTAAGAGTTTTACCACAACTAGAGAGTTTTCTTACAAATATGTACTGGAACCGTCAGGATTTTAAAAGAGTCATAAAAAAGTCGCCAGAGTAATGGGACCTCAATTGTAAACATGAGCAGTACAGTCCTCACTTACAGGCTTTCTACACATTTTGAGCTGTATAAACAAGAATTACTAATATTTGAAAGCAAATTCAAGTGAAAACGCTCCCTAAAGTGCCCGGAGTTGTAAATATTGTCACTTTGCTGGTCATTTCACGGCTTTCCACTGCTAATGTCTGTGATTACAAACGGCAGGAAATGTAGGAAGAATCGATTTACTTTAATTTCAAGGGGTTCTTCCAAGTTTTTAATCATTTCTGGAAACTCTAATTACGTATTTAAGAGTTTTACCACAACTAGAGAGTTTTCTTACAAATATGTACTGGAACAGTCAGGATTTTAACAGAGTCATACAAAACTCGCCAGAGTCATGGGGCCTCAATTGTAAACATACGCAGTTTAGACCTCACTCACAGGCTTTCTACACAAATTTTGAGCTGTATAAACAAGAATTCCTAATATTTGAAAGCAAATTCAAGTAAAAACGCTCCCTAAAGTGCCTGGAGTTGTAAATATTATCAGTTTGCTGGTCATTTCACGGCATTCCACTGGTAATGTCTGTGATTACAAATGGCAGGAAATGTAGGAAGAATTTATTTACTTTAATTTGAAGGGGTTCTTCCAAGTTTTTAATCATTTCTGGAAACTGTAACTGCGTATTTTAAGATTTTTACCAAAACTAGAGACTTTTCTTACAAATATGTACTGGAACCGTCAGAATTTTAACAGAGTCATACAAAACTCGCCAGAGTAATGCGGTCTCAATTGTAAACATAAGCAGTACAGTGCTCACTTACAGGCTTTCTGCTCAAATTTTGAGCTGTATAAACAAGAATTCCTAATATTTGAAAGCAAATTCAAGTGAAAACGCTCCCTAAAGTGCCTGGAGTTGTAAATATTATCAGTTTGCTGGTCATTTCACGGCTTTCCACTGGTAATGTCTGTGATTACAAACGGCAGGAAATGTAGGAAGAATCGATTTACTTTAATTTCAAGGGGTTCTTCCAAGTTTTTAATCATTTCTGGAAACTCTAATTACGTACTTTAAGAGTTTTACCACAACTAGAGAGTTTTCTTACAAATATGTACTGGAACCGTCAGGATTTTAAAAGAGTCATAAAAAAGTCGCCAGAGTAATGGGACCTCAATTGTAAACATAAGCAGTACAGTCCTCACTTACAGGCTTTCTACACATTTTGAGCTGTATAAACAAGAATTACTAATATTTGAAAGCAAATTCAAGTGAAAACGCTCCCTAAAGTGCCCGGAGTTGTAAATATTATCAGTTTGCTGGTCATTTCACGGCTTTCCACTGGTAATGTCTGTGATTACAAACGGCAGGAAATGTAGGAAGAATCGATTTACTTTAATTTCAAGGGGTTCTTCCAAGTTTTTAATCATTTCTGGAAACTCTAATTACGTATTTAAGAGTTTTACCACAACTAGAGAGTTTTCTTACAAATATGTACTGGAACCGTCAGGATTTTAACAGAGTCATACAAAACTCGCCAGAGTAATGGGGCCTCAATTGTAAACATAAGCAGTACAGTGCTCACTTACAGGCTTTCTGCACAAATTTTGAGCTGTATAAACAAGAATTCCTAATATTTGAAAGCAAATTCAAGTGAAAACGCTCCCTAAAGTGCCTGGAGTTGTAAATATTATCAGTTTGCTGGTCATTTCACGGCTTTCCACTGGTAATGTCTGTGATTACAAACGGCAGGAAATGTAGGAAGAATCGATTTACTTTAATTTCAAGGGGTTCTTCCAAGTTTTTAATCATTTCTGGAAACTCTAATTACGTACTTTAAGAGTTTTACCACAACTAGAGAGTTTTCTTACAAATATGTACTGGAACCGTCAGGATTTTAAAAGAGTCATAAAAAAGTCGCCAGAGTAATGGGACCTCAATTGTAAACATAAGCAGTACAGTCCTCACTTACAGGCTTTCTACACATTTTGAGCTGTATAAACAAGAATTACTAATATTTGAAAGCAAATTCAAGTGAAAACGCTCCCTAAAGTGCCCGGAGTTGTAAATATTATCAGTTTGCTGGTCATTTCACGGCTTTCCACTGGTAATGTCTGTGATTACAAACGGCAGGAAATGTAGGAAGAATCTATTTACTTTAATTTCAAGGGGTTCTTCCAAGTTTTTAATCATTTCTGGAAACTCTAATTACGTATTTTAAGAGTTTTACCACGACTAGAGAGCTTTCTTACAAATATGTACTGGAACCGTCAGGATTTTAAAAGAGTCATACAAAAGTCGCCAGAGTAATGCGGCCTCAATTGTAAACATAAGCAGTACAGTCCTCCCTTACAGGCTTTCTACACAAATTTTGAGCTGTATAAACAAGAATTCCTAATACTTGAAAGCAAATTCAAGTGAAAACGCTCCCTAAAGTGCCCAGAGTTGTAAATATTATCAGTTTGCTGGTCATTTCACGGCTTTCCACTGGTAATGTCTGTGATTACAAACGGCAGGAAATGTAGGAATAATCTATTGACTTTAATTTCAAGGGGTTCTTCCAAGTTTTTAATCATTTCTGGAAACTCTGATTATGTATTTTAAGAGTTTTACCACAACTAGAGAGTTTTCTTACAAATATGTACTGGAACCGTCAGGATTTTAACAGAGTCACACAAAACTCGCCAGAGTCATGGGGCCTCAATTGTAAACATACGCAGTTTAGACCTCACTCACAGGCTTTCTACACAAATTTTGAGCTGTATAAACAAGAATTCCTAATATTTGAAAGCAAATTCAACTGAAAACGCTCCCTAAAGTGCCCGGAGTTGTAAATATTATCAGTTTGCTGGTCATTTCACGGCTTTCCACTGGTAATGTCTGTGATTACAAACGGCAGGAAATGTAGGAAGAATCTATTTACTTTAATTTGAAGGGGTTCTTCCAAGTTTTTAATCATTTCTGGAAACTGTAATTGCGTATTTTAAGAGTTTTACCAAAACTAGAGACTTTTCTTACAAATATGTACTGGAACCGTCAGAATTTTAACAGAGTCACACAAAACTCGCCAGAGTAATGCGGTCTCAATTGTAAACATAAGCAGTACAGTGCTCACTTACAGGCTTTCTGCACAAATTTTGAGCTGTATAAACAAGAATTCCTAATATTTGAAAGCAAATTCAAGTTAAAACGCTCCCTAAAGTGCCTGGAGTTGTAAATATTATCAGTTTGCTGGTCATTTCACGGTTTTCCACTGGTAATGTCTGTGATTACAAACGGCAGGAAATGTAGGAAGAATCGATTTACTTTAATTTCAAGGGGTTCTTCCAAGTTTTTAATCATTTCTGGAAACTCTAATTACGTACTTTAAGAGTTTTACCACAACTAGAGAGTTTTCTTACAAATATGTACTGGAACCGTCAGGATTTTAACAGAGTCATACAAAACTCGCCAGAGTAATGGGGCCTCAATTGTAAACATAAGCAGTACAGTCCTCCCTTACAGGCTTTCTACACAAATTTTGAGCTGTATAAACAAGAATTCCTAATATTTGAAAGCAAATTCAACTAATAACGATCCCTAAAGTGCCCGTAGTTGTAAATATTATCAGTTTGCTGGTCATTTCAAGGCTTTCCACTGGTGATGTCTGTGATAACAAACAGCAGGAAATGTAGGAAGAATCTATTTACTTTAATTTCAAGGGGTTCTTCCAAGTTTTTAATCATTTCTGGAAACTCTAATTACGTATTTTAAGAGTTTTACCACAACTAGAGAGCTTTCTTACAAATATGTACTGGAACCGTCAGGATTTTAAAAGAGTCATACAAAAGTCGCCAGAGTAATGCGGTCTCAATTGGAAACATAAGCAGTACAGTGCTCACTTACAGGCTTTCTGCACAAATTTTGAGCTGTATAAACAAGAATTCCTAATATTTGAAAGCAAATTCAAGTGAAAACGCTCCCTAAAGTGCCTGGAGTTGTAAATATTATCAGTTTGCTGGTCATTTCACGGCTTTCCACTGGTAATGTCTGTGATTACAAACGGCAGGAAATGTAGGAAGAATCGATTTACTTTAATTTCAAGGGGTTCTTCCAAGTTTTTAATCATTTCTGGAAACTCTAATTACGTACTTTAAGAGTTTTACCACAACTAGAGAGTTTTCTTACAAATATGTACTGGAACCGTCAGGATTTTAAAAGAGTCATAAAAAAGTCGCCAGAGTAATGGGACCTCAATTGTAAACATAAGCAGTACAGTCCTCACTTACAGGCTTTCTACACATTTTGAGCTGTATAAACAAGAATTACTAATATTTGAAAGCAAATTCAAGTGAAAACGCTCCCTAAAGTGCCCGGAGTTGTAAATATTATCAGTTTGCTGGTCATTTCACGGCTTTCCACTGGTAATGTCTGTGATTACAAACGGCAGGAAATGTAGGAAGAATCGATTTACTTTAATTTCAAGGGGTTCTTCCAAGTTTTTAATCATTTCTGGAAACTCTAATTACGTATTTAAGAGTTTTACCACAACTAGAGAGTTTTCTTACAAATATGTACTGGAACCGTCAGGATTTTAACAGAGTCATACAAAACTCGCCAGAGTAATGGGGCCTCAATTGTAAACATACACAGTTTAGACCTCACTCACAGGCTTTCTACACAAATTTTGAGCTGTATAAACAAGAATTCCTAATATTTGAAAGCAAATTCAAGTGAAAACGCTCCCTAAAGTGCCTGGAGTTGTAAATATTATCAGTTTGCTGGTCATTTCACGGCTTTCCACTGGTAATGTCTGTGATTACAAACGGCAGGAAATGTAGGAAGAATCGATTTACTTTAATTTCAAGGGGTTCTTCCAAGTTTTTAATCATTTCTGGAAACTCTAATTACGTACTTTAAGAGTTTTACCACAACTAGAGAGTTTTCTTACAAATATGTACTGGAACCGTCAGGATTTTAAAAGAGTCATAAAAAAGTCGCCAGAGTAATGGGACCTCAATTGTAAACATGAGCAGTACAGTCCTCACTTACAGGCTTTCTACACATTTTGAGCTGTATAAACAAGAATTACTAATATTTGAAAGCAAATTCAAGTGAAAACGCTCCCTAAAGTGCCCGGAGTTGTAAATATTGTCACTTTGCTGGTCATTTCACGGCTTTCCACTGGTGATGTCTGTGATAACAAACGGCAGGAAATGTAGGAAGAATCTATTTACTTTAATTTCAAGGGGTTCTTCCAAGTTTTTAATCATTTCTGGAAACTCTGATTATGTATTTTAAGAGTTTTACCACAACTAGAGAGTTTTCTTACAAATATGTACTGGAACCGTCAGGATTTTAACAGAGTCACACAAAACTCGCCAGAGTAATGGGGCCTCAATTGTAAACATACGCAGTTTAGACCTCACTCACAGGCTTTCTACACAAATTTTGAGCTGTATAAACAAGAATTCCAAATATTTGAAAGCAAATTCAACTGAAAACGCTCCCTAAAGTGCCCGGAGTTGTAAATATTATCAGTTTGCTGGTCATTTCACGGCTTTCCACTGGTAATGTCTGTGATTACAAACGGCAGGAAATGTAGGAAGAATCTATTTACTTTAATTTGAAGGGGTTCTTCCAAGTTTTTAATCATTTCTGGAAACTGTAATTGCGTATTTTAAGAGTTTTACCAAAACTAGAGACTTTTCTTACAAATATGTACTGGAACCGTCAGGATTTTAAAAGAGTCATAAAAAAGTCGCCAGAGTAATGGGACCTCAATAGTAAACATGAGCAGTACAGTCCTCACTTACAGGCTTTCTGCACAAATTTTGAGCTGTATAAACAAGAATTCCTAATATTTGAAAGCAAATTCAAGTGAAAACGCTCCCTAAAGTGCCTGGAGTTGTAAATATTATCAGTTTGCTGGTCATTTCACGGCTTTCCACTGGTAATGTCTGTGATTACAAACGGCAGGAAATGTAGGAAGAATCGATTTACTTTAATTTCAAGGGGTTCTTCCAAGTTTTTAATCATTTCTGGAAACTCTAATTACGTACTTTAAGAGTTTTACCACAACTAGAGAGTTTTCTTACAAATATGTACTGGAACCGTCAGGATTTTAAAAGAGTCATAAAAAAGTCGCCAGAGTAATGGGACCTCAATTGTAAACATGAGCAGTACAGTCCTCACTTACAGGCTTTCTACACATTTTGAGCTGTATAAACAAGAATTACTAATATTTGAAAGCAAATTCAAGTGAAAACGCTCCCTAAAGTGCCCGGAGTTGTAAATATTGTCACTTTGCTGGTCATTTCACGGCTTTCCACTGCTAATGTCTGTGATTACAAACGGCAGGAAATGTAGGAAGAATCGATTTACTTTAATTTCAAGGGGTTCTTCCAAGTTTTTAATCATTTCTGGAAACTCTAATTACGTATTTAAGAGTTTTACCACAACTAGAGAGTTTTCTTACAAATATGTACTGGAACCGTCAGGATTTTAACAGAGTCATACAAAACTCGCCAGAGTCATGGGGCCTCAATTGTAAACATACGCAGTTTAGACCTCACTCACAGGCTTTCTACACAAATTTTGAGCTGTATAAACAAGAATTCCTAATATTTGAAAGCAAATTCAAGTAAAAACGCTCCCTAAAGTGCCTGGAGTTGTAAATATTATCAGTTTGCTGGTCATTTCACGGCATTCCACTGGTAATGTCTGTGATTACAAATGGCAGGAAATGTAGGAAGAATTTATTTACTTTAATTTGAAGGGGTTCTTCCAAGTTTTTAATCATTTCTGGAAACTGTAACTGCGTATTTTAAGATTTTTACCAAAACTAGAGACTTTTCTTACAAATATGTACTGGAACCGTCAGAATTTTAACAGAGTCATACAAAACTCGCCAGAGTAATGCGGTCTCAATTGTAAACATAAGCAGTACAGTGCTCACTTACAGGCTTTCTGCTCAAATTTTGAGCTGTATAAACAAGAATTCCTAATATTTGAAAGCAAATTCAAGTGAAAACGCTCCCTAAAGTGCCTGGAGTTGTAAATATTATCAGTTTGCTGGTCATTTCACGGCTTTCCACTGGTAATGTCTGTGATTACAAACGGCAGGAAATGTAGGAAGAATCGATTTACTTTAATTTCAAGGGGTTCTTCCAAGTTTTTAATCATTTCTGGAAACTCTAATTACGTACTTTAAGAGTTTTACCACAACTAGAGAGTTTTCTTACAAATATGTACTGGAACCGTCAGGATTTTAAAAGAGTCATAAAAAAGTCGCCAGAGTAATGGGACCTCAATTGTAAACATAAGCAGTACAGTCCTCACTTACAGGCTTTCTGCACAAATTTTGAGCTGTATAAACAAGAATTCCTAATATTTGAAAGCAAATTCAAGTTAAAACGCTCCCTAAAGTGCCTGGAGTTGTAAATATTATCAGTTTGCTGGTCATTTCACGGTTTTCCACTGGTAATGTCTGTGATTACAAACGGCAGGAAATGTAGGAAGAATCGATTTACTTTAATTTCAAGGGGTTCTTCCAAGTTTTTAATCATTTCTGGAAACTCTAATTACGTACTTTAAGAGTTTTACCACAACTAGAGAGTTTTCTTACAAATATGTACTGGAACCGTCAGGATTTTAACAGAGTCATACAAAACTCGCCAGAGTAATGGGGCCTCAATTGTAAACATAAGCAGTACAGTCCTCCCTTACAGGCTTTCTACACAAATTTTGAGCTGTATAAACAAGAATTCCTAATATTTGAAAGCAAATTCAACTAATAACGATCCCTAAAGTGCCCGTAGTTGTAAATATTATCAGTTTGCTGGTCATTTCAAGGCTTTCCACTGGTGATGTCTGTGATAACAAACGGCAGGAAATGTAGGAAGAATCTATTTACTTTAATTTCAAGGGGTTCTTCCAAGTTTTTAATCATTTCTGGAAACTCTAATTACGTATTTTAAGAGTTTTACCACAACTAGAGAGCTTTCTTACAAATATGTACTGGAACCGTCAGGATTTTAAAAGAGTCATACAAAAGTCGCCAGAGTAATGCGGTCTCAATTGGAAACATAAGCAGTACAGTGCTCACTTACAGGCTTTCTGCACAAATTTTGAGCTGTATAAACAAGAATTCCTAATATTTGAAAGCAAATTCAAGTGAAAACGCTCCCTAAAGTGCCTGGAGTTGTAAATATTATCAGTTTGCTGGTCATTTCACGGCTTTCCACTGGTAATGTCTGTGATTACAAACGGCAGGAAATGTAGGAAGAATCGATTTACTTTAATTTCAAGGGGTTCTTCCAAGTTTTTAATCATTTCTGGAAACTCTAATTACGTACTTTAAGAGTTTTACCACAACTAGAGAGTTTTCTTACAAATATGTACTGGAACCGTCAGGATTTTAAAAGAGTCATAAAAAAGTCGCCAGAGTAATGGGACCTCAATTGTAAACATAAGCAGTACAGTCCTCACTTACAGGCTTTCTACACATTTTGAGCTGTATAAACAAGAATTACTAATATTTGAAAGCAAATTCAAGTGAAAACGCTCCCTAAAGTGCCCGGAGTTGTAAATATTATCAGTTTGCTGGTCATTTCACGGCTTTCCACTGGTAATGTCTGTGATTACAAACGGCAGGAAATGTAGGAAGAATCGATTTACTTTAATTTCAAGGGGTTCTTCCAAGTTTTTAATCATTTCTGGAAACTCTAATTACGTATTTAAGAGTTTTACCACAACTAGAGAGTTTTCTTACAAATATGTACTGGAACCGTCAGGATTTTAAAAGAGTCATAAAAAAGTCGCCAGAGTAATGGGACCTCAATTGTAAACATGAGCAGTACAGTCCTCACTTACAGGCTTTCTACACATTTTGAGCTGTATAAACAAGAATTACTAATATTTGAAAGCAAATTCAAGTGAAAACGCTCCCTAAAGTGCCCGGAGTTGTAAATATTGTCACTTTGCTGGTCATTTCACGGCTTTCCACTGGTGATGTCTGTGATAACAAACGGCAGGAAATGTAGGAAGAATCTATTTACTTTAATTTCAAGGGGTTCTTCCAAGTTTTTAATCATTTCTGGAAACTCTGATTATGTATTTTAAGAGTTTTACCACAACTAGAGAGTTTTCTTACAAATATGTACTGGAACCGTCAGGATTTTAACAGAGTCACACAAAACTCGCCAGAGTAATGGGGCCTCAATTGTAAACATACGCAGTTTAGACCTCACTCACAGGCTTTCTACACAAATTTTGAGCTGTATAAACAAGAATTCCAAATATTTGAAAGCAAATTCAACTGAAAACGCTCCCTAAAGTGCCCGGAGTTGTAAATATTATCAGTTTGCTGGTCATTTCACGGCTTTCCACTGGTAATGTCTGTGATTACAAACGGCAGGAAATGTAGGAAGAATCTATTTACTTTAATTTGAAGGGGTTCTTCCAAGTTTTTAATCATTTCTGGAAACTGTAATTGCGTATTTTAAGAGTTTTACCAAAACTAGAGACTTTTCTTACAAATATGTACTGGAACCGTCAGGATTTTAAAAGAGTCATAAAAAAGTCGCCAGAGTAATGGGACCTCAATAGTAAACATGAGCAGTACAGTCCTCACTTACAGGCTTTCTGCACAAATTTTGAGCTGTATAAACAAGAATTCCTAATATTTGAAAGCAAATTCAAGTGAAAACGCTCCCTAAAGTGCCTGGAGTTGTAAATATTATCAGTTTGCTGGTCATTTCACGGCTTTCCACTGGTAATGTCTGTGATTACAAACGGCAGGAAATGTAGGAAGAATCGATTTACTTTAATTTCAAGGGGTTCTTCCAAGTTTTTAATCATTTCTGGAAACTCTAATTACGTACTTTAAGAGTTTTACCACAACTAGAGAGTTTTCTTACAAATATGTACTGGAACCGTCAGGATTTTAAAAGAGTCATAAAAAAGTCGCCAGAGTAATGGGACCTCAATTGTAAACATGAGCAGTACAGTCCTCACTTACAGGCTTTCTACACATTTTGAGCTGTATAAACAAGAATTACTAATATTTGAAAGCAAATTCAAGTGAAAACGCTCCCTAAAGTGCCCGGAGTTGTAAATATTGTCACTTTGCTGGTCATTTCACGGCTTTCCACTGCTAATGTCTGTGATTACAAACGGCAGGAAATGTAGGAAGAATCGATTTACTTTAATTTCAAGGGGTTCTTCCAAGTTTTTAATCATTTCTGGAAACTCTAATTACGTATTTAAGAGTTTTACCACAACTAGAGAGTTTTCTTACAAATATGTACTGGAACCGTCAGGATTTTAACAGAGTCATACAAAACTCGCCAGAGTCATGGGGCCTCAATTGTAAACATACGCAGTTTAGACCTCACTCACAGGCTTTCTACACAAATTTTGAGCTGTATAAACAAGAATTCCTAATATTTGAAAGCAAATTCAAGTAAAAACGCTCCCTAAAGTGCCTGGAGTTGTAAATATTATCAGTTTGCTGGTCATTTCACGGCATTCCACTGGTAATGTCTGTGATTACAAATGGCAGGAAATGTAGGAAGAATCTATTTACTTTAATTTGAAGGGGTTCTTCCAAGTTTTTAATCATTTCTGGAAACTGTAATTGCGTATTTTAAGATTTTTACCAAAACTAGAGACTTTTCTTACAAATATGTACTGGAACCGTCAGAATTTTAACAGAGTCATACAAAACTCGCCAGAGTAATGCGGTCTCAATTGTAAACATAAGCAGTACAGTGCTCACTTACAGGCTTTCTGCTCAAATTTTGAGCTGTATAAACAAGAATTCCTAATATTTGAAAGCAAATTCAAGTGAAAACGCTCCCTAAAGTGCCTGGAGTTGTAAATATTATCAGTTTGCTGGTCATTTCACGGCTTTCCACTGGTAATGTCTGTGATTACAAACGGCAGGAAATGTAGGAAGAATCGATTTACTTTAATTTCAAGGGGTTCTTCCAAGTTTTTAATCATTTCTGGAAACTCTAATTACGTACTTTAAGAGTTTTACCACAACTAGAGAGTTTTCTTACAAATATGTACTGGAACCGTCAGGATTTTAAAAGAGTCATAAAAAAGTCGCCAGAGTAATGGGACCTCAATTGTAAACATAAGCAGTACAGTCCTCACTTACAGGCTTTCTACACATTTTGAGCTGTATAAACAAGAATTACTAATATTTGAAAGCAAATTCAAGTGAAAACGCTCCCTAAAGTGCCCGGAGTTGTAAATATTATCAGTTTGCTGGTCATTTCACGGCTTTCCACTGGTAATGTCTGTGATTACAAACGGCAGGAAATGTAGGAAGAATCGATTTACTTTAATTTCAAGGGGTTCTTCCAAGTTTTTAATCATTTCTGGAAACTCTAATTACGTATTTAAGAGTTTTACCACAACTAGAGAGTTTTCTTACAAATATGTACTGGAACCGTCAGGATTTTAACAGAGTCATACAAAACTCGCCAGAGTAATGGGGCCTCAATTGTAAACATAAGCAGTACAGTGCTCACTTACAGGCTTTCTGCACAAATTTTGAGCTGTATAAACAAGAATTCCTAATATTTGAAAGCAAATTCAAGTGAAAACGCTCCCTAAAGTGCCTGGAGTTGTAAATATTATCAGTTTGCTGGTCATTTCACGGCTTTCCACTGGTAATGTCTGTGATTACAAACGGCAGGAAATGTAGGAAGAATCGATTTACTTTAATTTCAAGGGGTTCTTCCAAGTTTTTAATCATTTCTGGAAACTCTAATTACGTACTTTAAGAGTTTTACCACAACTAGAGAGTTTTCTTACAAATATGTACTGGAACCGTCAGGATTTTAAAAGAGTCATAAAAAAGTCGCCAGAGTAATGGGACCTCAATTGTAAACATAAGCAGTACAGTCCTCACTTACAGGCTTTCTACACATTTTGAGCTGTATAAACAAGAATTACTAATATTTGAAAGCAAATTCAAGTGAAAACGCTCCCTAAAGTGCCCGGAGTTGTAAATATTATCAGTTTGCTGGTCATTTCACGGCTTTCCACTGGTAATGTCTGTGATTACAAACGGCAGGAAATGTAGGAAGAATCTATTTACTTTAATTTCAAGGGGTTCTTCCAAGTTTTTAATCATTTCTGGAAACTCTAATTACGTATTTTAAGAGTTTTACCACGACTAGAGAGCTTTCTTACAAATATGTACTGGAACCGTCAGGATTTTAAAAGAGTCATACAAAAGTCGCCAGAGTAATGCGGCCTCAATTGTAAACATAAGCAGTACAGTCCTCCCTTACAGGCTTTCTACACAAATTTTGAGCTGTATAAACAAGAATTCCTAATACTTGAAAGCAAATTCAAGTGAAAACGCTCCCTAAAGTGCCCAGAGTTGTAAATATTATCAGTTTGCTGGTCATTTCACGGCTTTCCACTGGTAATGTCTGTGATTACAAACGGCAGGAAATGTAGGAATAATCTATTGACTTTAATTTCAAGGGGTTCTTCCAAGTTTTTAATCATTTCTGGAAACTCTGATTATGTATTTTAAGAGTTTTACCACAACTAGAGAGTTTTCTTACAAATATGTACTGGAACCGTCAGGATTTTAACAGAGTCACACAAAACTCGCCAGAGTCATGGGGCCTCAATTGTAAACATACGCAGTTTAGACCTCACTCACAGGCTTTCTACACAAATTTTGAGCTGTATAAACAAGAATTCCTAATATTTGAAAGCAAATTCAACTGAAAACGCTCCCTAAAGTGCCCGGAGTTGTAAATATTATCAGTTTGCTGGTCATTTCACGGCTTTCCACTGGTAATGTCTGTGATTACAAACGGCAGGAAATGTAGGAAGAATCTATTTACTTTAATTTGAAGGGGTTCTTCCAAGTTTTTAATCATTTCTGGAAACTGTAATTGCGTATTTTAAGAGTTTTACCAAAACTAGAGACTTTTCTTACAAATATGTACTGGAACCGTCAGAATTTTAACAGAGTCACACAAAACTCGCCAGAGTAATGCGGTCTCAATTGTAAACATAAGCAGTACAGTGCTCACTTACAGGCTTTCTGCACAAATTTTGAGCTGTATAAACAAGAATTCCTAATATTTGAAAGCAAATTCAAGTTAAAACGCTCCCTAAAGTGCCTGGAGTTGTAAATATTATCAGTTTGCTGGTCATTTCACGGTTTTCCACTGGTAATGTCTGTGATTACAAACGGCAGGAAATGTAGGAAGAATCGATTTACTTTAATTTCAAGGGGTTCTTCCAAGTTTTTAATCATTTCTGGAAACTCTAATTACGTACTTTAAGAGTTTTACCACAACTAGAGAGTTTTCTTACAAATATGTACTGGAACCGTCAGGATTTTAACAGAGTCATACAAAACTCGCCAGAGTAATGGGGCCTCAATTGTAAACATAAGCAGTACAGTCCTCCCTTACAGGCTTTCTACACAAATTTTGAGCTGTATAAACAAGAATTCCTAATATTTGAAAGCAAATTCAACTAATAACGATCCCTAAAGTGCCCGTAGTTGTAAATATTATCAGTTTGCTGGTCATTTCAAGGCTTTCCACTGGTGATGTCTGTGATAACAAACGGCAGGAAATGTAGGAAGAATCTATTTACTTTAATTTCAAGGGGTTCTTCCAAGTTTTTAATCATTTCTGGAAACTCTAATTACGTATTTTAAGAGTTTTACCACGACTAGAGAGCTTTCTTACAAATATGTACTGGAACCGTCAGGATTTTAAAAGAGTCATACAAAAGTCGCCAGAGTAATGCGGTCTCAATTGGAAACATAAGCAGTACAGTGCTCACTTACAGGCTTTCTGCACAAATTTTGAGCTGTATAAACAAGAATTCCTAATATTTGAAAGCAAATTCAAGTGAAAACGCTCCCTAAAGTGCCTGGAGTTGTAAATATTATCAGTTTGCTGGTCATTTCACGGCTTTCCACTGGTAATGTCTGTGATTACAAACGGCAGGAAATGTAGGAAGAATCGATTTACTTTAATTTCAAGGGGTTCTTCCAAGTTTTTAATCATTTCTGGAAACTCTAATTACGTACTTTAAGAGTTTTACCACAACTAGAGAGTTTTCTTACAAATATGTACTGGAACCGTCAGGATTTTAAAAGAGTCATAAAAAAGTCGCCAGAGTAATGGGACCTCAATTGTAAACATAAGCAGTACAGTCCTCACTTACAGGCTTTCTACACATTTTGAGCTGTATAAACAAGAATTACTAATATTTGAAAGCAAATTCAAGTGAAAACGCTCCCTAAAGTGCCCGGAGTTGTAAATATTATCAGTTTGCTGGTCATTTCACGGCTTTCCACTGGTAATGTCTGTGATTACAAACGGCAGGAAATGTAGGAAGAATCGATTTACTTTAATTTCAAGGGGTTCTTCCAAGTTTTTAATCATTTCTGGAAACTCTAATTACGTATTTAAGAGTTTTACCACAACTAGAGAGTTTTCTTACAAATATGTACTGGAACCGTCAGGATTTTAACAGAGTCATACAAAACTCGCCAGAGTAATGGGGCCTCAATTGTAAACATACACAGTTTAGACCTCACTCACAGGCTTTCTACACAAATTTTGAGCTGTATAAACAAGAATTCCTAATATTTGAAAGCAAATTCAAGTGAAAACGCTCCCTAAAGTGCCTGGAGTTGTAAATATTATCAGTTTGCTGGTCATTTCACGGCTTTCCACTGGTAATGTCTGTGATTACAAACGGCAGGAAATGTAGGAAGAATCGATTTACTTTAATTTCAAGGGGTTCTTCCAAGTTTTTAATCATTTCTGGAAACTCTAATTACGTACTTTAAGAGTTTTACCACAACTAGAGAGTTTTCTTACAAATATGTACTGGAACCGTCAGGATTTTAAAAGAGTCATAAAAAAGTCGCCAGAGTAATGGGACCTCAATTGTAAACATGAGCAGTACAGTCCTCACTTACAGGCTTTCTACACATTTTGAGCTGTATAAACAAGAATTACTAATATTTGAAAGCAAATTCAAGTGAAAACGCTCCCTAAAGTGCCCGGAGTTGTAAATATTGTCACTTTGCTGGTCATTTCACGGCTTTCCACTGGTGATGTCTGTGATAACAAACGGCAGGAAATGTAGGAAGAATCTATTTACTTTAATTTCAAGGGGTTCTTCCAAGTTTTTAATCATTTCTGGAAACTCTGATTATGTATTTTAAGAGTTTTACCACAACTAGAGAGTTTTCTTACAAATATGTACTGGAACCGTCAGGATTTTAACAGAGTCACACAAAACTCGCCAGAGTAATGGGGCCTCAATTGTAAACATACGCAGTTTAGACCTCACTCACAGGCTTTCTACACAAATTTTGAGCTGTATAAACAAGAATTCCAAATATTTGAAAGCAAATTCAACTGAAAACGCTCCCTAAAGTGCCCGGAGTTGTAAATATTATCAGTTTGCTGGTCATTTCACGGCTTTCCACTGGTAATGTCTGTGATTACAAACGGCAGGAAATGTAGGAAGAATCTATTTACTTTAATTTGAAGGGGTTCTTCCAAGTTTTTAATCATTTCTGGAAACTGTAATTGCGTATTTTAAGAGTTTTACCAAAACTAGAGACTTTTCTTACAAATATGTACTGGAACCGTCAGGATTTTAAAAGAGTCATAAAAAAGTCGCCAGAGTAATGGGACCTCAATAGTAAACATGAGCAGTACAGTCCTCACTTACAGGCTTTCTGCACAAATTTTGAGCTGTATAAACAAGAATTCCTAATATTTGAAAGCAAATTCAAGTGAAAACGCTCCCTAAAGTGCCTGGAGTTGTAAATATTATCAGTTTGCTGGTCATTTCACGGCTTTCCACTGGTAATGTCTGTGATTACAAACGGCAGGAAATGTAGGAAGAATCGATTTACTTTAATTTCAAGGGGTTCTTCCAAGTTTTTAATCATTTCTGGAAACTCTAATTACGTACTTTAAGAGTTTTACCACAACTAGAGAGTTTTCTTACAAATATGTACTGGAACCGTCAGGATTTTAAAAGAGTCATAAAAAAGTCGCCAGAGTAATGGGACCTCAATTGTAAACATGAGCAGTACAGTCCTCACTTACAGGCTTTCTACACATTTTGAGCTGTATAAACAAGAATTACTAATATTTGAAAGCAAATTCAAGTGAAAACGCTCCCTAAAGTGCCCGGAGTTGTAAATATTGTCACTTTGCTGGTCATTTCACGGCTTTCCACTGCTAATGTCTGTGATTACAAACGGCAGGAAATGTAGGAAGAATCGATTTACTTTAATTTCAAGGGGTTCTTCCAAGTTTTTAATCATTTCTGGAAACTCTAATTACGTATTTAAGAGTTTTACCACAACTAGAGAGTTTTCTTACAAATATGTACTGGAACCGTCAGGATTTTAACAGAGTCATACAAAACTCGCCAGAGTCATGGGGCCTCAATTGTAAACATACGCAGTTTAGACCTCACTCACAGGCTTTCTACACAAATTTTGAGCTGTATAAACAAGAATTCCTAATATTTGAAAGCAAATTCAAGTAAAAACGCTCCCTAAAGTGCCTGGAGTTGTAAATATTATCAGTTTGCTGGTCATTTCACGGCATTCCACTGGTAATGTCTGTGATTACAAATGGCAGGAAATGTAGGAAGAATCTATTTACTTTAATTTGAAGGGGTTCTTCCAAGTTTTTAATCATTTCTGGAAACTGTAATTGCGTATTTTAAGATTTTTACCAAAACTAGAGACTTTTCTTACAAATATGTACTGGAACCGTCAGAATTTTAACAGAGTCATACAAAACTCGCCAGAGTAATGCGGTCTCAATTGTAAACATAAGCAGTACAGTGCTCACTTACAGGCTTTCTGCTCAAATTTTGAGCTGTATAAACAAGAATTCCTAATATTTGAAAGCAAATTCAAGTGAAAACGCTCCCTAAAGTGCCTGGAGTTGTAAATATTATCAGTTTGCTGGTCATTTCACGGCTTTCCACTGGTAATGTCTGTGATTACAAACGGCAGGAAATGTAGGAAGAATCGATTTACTTTAATTTCAAGGGGTTCTTCCAAGTTTTTAATCATTTCTGGAAACTCTAATTACGTACTTTAAGAGTTTTACCACAACTAGAGAGTTTTCTTACAAATATGTACTGGAACCGTCAGGATTTTAAAAGAGTCATAAAAAAGTCGCCAGAGTAATGGGACCTCAATTGTAAACATAAGCAGTACAGTCCTCACTTACAGGCTTTCTACACATTTTGAGCTGTATAAACAAGAATTACTAATATTTGAAAGCAAATTCAAGTGAAAACGCTCCCTAAAGTGCCCGGAGTTGTAAATATTATCAGTTTGCTGGTCATTTCACGGCTTTCCACTGGTAATGTCTGTGATTACAAACGGCAGGAAATGTAGGAAGAATCGATTTACTTTAATTTCAAGGGGTTCTTCCAAGTTTTTAATCATTTCTGGAAACTCTAATTACGTATTTAAGAGTTTTACCACAACTAGAGAGTTTTCTTACAAATATGTACTGGAACCGTCAGGATTTTAACAGAGTCATACAAAACTCGCCAGAGTAATGGGGCCTCAATTGTAAACATAAGCAGTACAGTGCTCACTTACAGGCTTTCTGCACAAATTTTGAGCTGTATAAACAAGAATTCCTAATATTTGAAAGCAAATTCAAGTGAAAACGCTCCCTAAAGTGCCTGGAGTTGTAAATATTATCAGTTTGCTGGTCATTTCACGGCTTTCCACTGGTAATGTCTGTGATTACAAACGGCAGGAAATGTAGGAAGAATCGATTTACTTTAATTTCAAGGGGTTCTTCCAAGTTTTTAATCATTTCTGGAAACTCTAATTACGTACTTTAAGAGTTTTACCACAACTAGAGAGTTTTCTTACAAATATGTACTGGAACCGTCAGGATTTTAAAAGAGTCATAAAAAAGTCGCCAGAGTAATGGGACCTCAATTGTAAACATAAGCAGTACAGTCCTCACTTACAGGCTTTCTACACATTTTGAGCTGTATAAACAAGAATTACTAATATTTGAAAGCAAATTCAAGTGAAAACGCTCCCTAAAGTGCCCGGAGTTGTAAATATTATCAGTTTGCTGGTCATTTCACGGCTTTCCACTGGTAATGTCTGTGATTACAAACGGCAGGAAATGTAGGAAGAATCTATTTACTTTAATTTCAAGGGGTTCTTCCAAGTTTTTAATCATTTCTGGAAACTCTAATTACGTATTTTAAGAGTTTTACCACGACTAGAGAGCTTTCTTACAAATATGTACTGGAACCGTCAGGATTTTAAAAGAGTCATACAAAAGTCGCCAGAGTAATGCGGCCTCAATTGTAAACATAAGCAGTACAGTCCTCCCTTACAGGCTTTCTACACAAATTTTGAGCTGTATAAACAAGAATTCCTAATACTTGAAAGCAAATTCAAGTGAAAACGCTCCCTAAAGTGCCCAGAGTTGTAAATATTATCAGTTTGCTGGTCATTTCACGGCTTTCCACTGGTAATGTCTGTGATTACAAACGGCAGGAAATGTAGGAATAATCTATTGACTTTAATTTCAAGGGGTTCTTCCAAGTTTTTAATCATTTCTGGAAACTCTGATTATGTATTTTAAGAGTTTTACCACAACTAGAGAGTTTTCTTACAAATATGTACTGGAACCGTCAGGATTTTAACAGAGTCACACAAAACTCGCCAGAGTCATGGGGCCTCAATTGTAAACATACGCAGTTTAGACCTCACTCACAGGCTTTCTACACAAATTTTGAGCTGTATAAACAAGAATTCCTAATATTTGAAAGCAAATTCAACTGAAAACGCTCCCTAAAGTGCCCGGAGTTGTAAATATTATCAGTTTGCTGGTCATTTCACGGCTTTCCACTGGTAATGTCTGTGATTACAAACGGCAGGAAATGTAGGAAGAATCTATTTACTTTAATTTGAAGGGGTTCTTCCAAGTTTTTAATCATTTCTGGAAACTGTAATTGCGTATTTTAAGAGTTTTACCAAAACTAGAGACTTTTCTTACAAATATGTACTGGAACCGTCAGAATTTTAACAGAGTCACACAAAACTCGCCAGAGTAATGCGGTCTCAATTGTAAACATAAGCAGTACAGTGCTCACTTACAGGCTTTCTGCACAAATTTTGAGCTGTATAAACAAGAATTCCTAATATTTGAAAGCAAATTCAAGTTAAAACGCTCCCTAAAGTGCCTGGAGTTGTAAATATTATCAGTTTGCTGGTCATTTCACGGTTTTCCACTGGTAATGTCTGTGATTACAAACGGCAGGAAATGTAGGAAGAATCGATTTACTTTAATTTCAAGGGGTTCTTCCAAGTTTTTAATCATTTCTGGAAACTCTAATTACGTACTTTAAGAGTTTTACCACAACTAGAGAGTTTTCTTACAAATATGTACTGGAACCGTCAGGATTTTAACAGAGTCATACAAAACTCGCCAGAGTAATGGGGCCTCAATTGTAAACATAAGCAGTACAGTCCTCCCTTACAGGCTTTCTACACAAATTTTGAGCTGTATAAACAAGAATTCCTAATATTTGAAAGCAAATTCAACTAATAACGATCCCTAAAGTGCCCGTAGTTGTAAATATTATCAGTTTGCTGGTCATTTCAAGGCTTTCCACTGGTGATGTCTGTGATAACAAACGGCAGGAAATGTAGGAAGAATCTATTTACTTTAATTTCAAGGGGTTCTTCCAAGTTTTTAATCATTTCTGGAAACTCTAATTACGTATTTTAAGAGTTTTACCACGACTAGAGAGCTTTCTTACAAATATGTACTGGAACCGTCAGGATTTTAAAAGAGTCATACAAAAGTCGCCAGAGTAATGCGGTCTCAATTGGAAACATAAGCAGTACAGTGCTCACTTACAGGCTTTCTGCACAAATTTTGAGCTGTATAAACAAGAATTCCTAATATTTGAAAGCAAATTCAAGTGAAAACGCTCCCTAAAGTGCCTGGAGTTGTAAATATTATCAGTTTGCTGGTCATTTCACGGCTTTCCACTGGTAATGTCTGTGATTACAAACGGCAGGAAATGTAGGAAGAATCGATTGACTTTAATTTCAAGGGGTTCTTCCAAGTTTTTAATCATTTCTGGAAACTCTAATTACGTACTTTAAGAGTTTTACCACAACTAGAGAGTTTTCTTACAAATATGTACTGGAACCGTCAGGATTTTAAAAGAGTCATAAAAAAGTCGCCAGAGTAATGGGACCTCAATTGTAAACATAAGCAGTACAGTCCTCACTTACAGGCTTTCTACACATTTTGAGCTGTATAAACAAGAATTACTAATATTTGAAAGCAAATTCAAGTGAAAACGCTCCCTAAAGTGCCCGGAGTTGTAAATATTATCAGTTTGCTGGTCATTTCACGGCTTTCCACTGGTAATGTCTGTGATTACAAACGGCAGGAAATGTAGGAAGAATCGATTTACTTTAATTTCAAGGGGTTCTTCCAAGTTTTTAATCATTTCTGGAAACTCTAATTACGTATTTAAGAGTTTTACCACAACTAGAGAGTTTTCTTACAAATATGTACTGGAACCGTCAGGATTTTAACAGAGTCATACAAAACTCGCCAGAGTAATGGGGCCTCAATTGTAAACATACACAGTTTAGACCTCACTCACAGGCTTTCTACACAAATTTTGAGCTGTATAAACAAGAATTCCTAATATTTGAAAGCAAATTCAAGTGAAAACGCTCCCTAAAGTGCCTGGAGTTGTAAATATTATCAGTTTGCTGGTCATTTCACGGCTTTCCACTGGTAATGTCTGTGATTACAAACGGCAGGAAATGTAGGAAGAATCGATTTACTTTAATTTCAAGGGGTTCTTCCAAGTTTTTAATCATTTCTGGAAACTCTAATTACGTACTTTAAGAGTTTTACCACAACTAGAGAGTTTTCTTACAAATATGTACTGGAACCGTCAGGATTTTAAAAGAGTCATAAAAAAGTCGCCAGAGTAATGGGACCTCAATTGTAAACATGAGCAGTACAGTCCTCACTTACAGGCTTTCTACACATTTTGAGCTGTATAAACAAGAATTACTAATATTTGAAAGCAAATTCAAGTGAAAACGCTCCCTAAAGTGCCCGGAGTTGTAAATATTGTCACTTTGCTGGTCATTTCACGGCTTTCCACTGGTGATGTCTGTGATAACAAACGGCAGGAAATGTAGGAAGAATCTATTTACTTTAATTTCAAGGGGTTCTTCCAAGTTTTTAATCATTTCTGGAAACTCTAATTACGTATTTTAAGAGTTTTACCACGACTAGAGAGCTTTCTTACAAATATGTACTGGAACCGTCAGGATTTTAAAAGAGTCATACAAAAGTCGCCAGAGTAATGCGGCCTCAATTGTAAACATAAGCAGTACAGTCCTCCCTTACAGGCTTTCTACACAAATTTTGAGCTGTATAAACAAGAATTCCTAATACTTGAAAGCAAATTCAAGTGAAAACGCTCCCTAAAGTGCCCAGAGTTGTAAATATTATCAGTTTGCTGGTCATTTCACGGCTTTCCACTGGTAATGTCTGTGATTACAAACGGCAAGAAATGTAGGAATAATCTATTGACTTTAATTTCAAGGCGTTCTTCCAAGTTTTTAATCATTTCTGGAAACTCTGATTATGTATTTTAAGAGTTTTACCACAACTAGAGAGTTTTCTTACAAATATGTACTGGAACCGTCAGGATTTTAACAGAGTCACACAAAACTTGCCAGAGTAATGGGGCCTCAATTGTAAACATACGCAGTTTAGACCTCACTCACAGGCTTTCTACACAAATTTTGAGCTGTATAAACAAGAATTCCTAATATTTGAAAGCAAATTCAACTGAAAACGCTCCCTAAAGTGCCCGGAGTTGTAAATATTATCAGTTTGCTGGTCATTTCACGGCTTTCCACTGGTAATGTCTGTGATTACAAACGGCAGGAAATGTAGGAAGAATCTATTTACTTTAATTTGAAGGGGTTCTTCCAAGTTTTTAATCATTTCTGGAAACTGTAATTGCGTATTTTAAGAGTTTTACCAAAACTAGAGACTTTTCTTACAAATATGTACTGGAACCGTCAGGATTTTAAAAGAGTCATAAAAAAGTCGCCAGAGTAATGGGACCTCAATAGTAAACATGAGCAGTACAGTCCTCACTTACAGGCTTTCTGCACAAATTTTGAGCTGTATAAACAAGAATTCCTAATATTTGAAAGCAAATTCAAGTGAAAACGCTCCCTAAAGTGCCTGGAGTTGTAAATATTATCAGTTTGCTGGTCATTTCACGGCTTTCCACTGGTAATGTCTGTGATTACAAACGGCAGGAAATGTAGGAAGAATCGATTTACTTTAATTTCAAGGGGTTCTTCCAAGTTTTTAATCATTTCTGGAAACTCTAATTACGTACTTTAAGAGTTTTACCACAACTAGAGAGTTTTCTTACAAATATGTACTGGAACCGTCAGGATTTTAAAAGAGTCATAAAAAAGTCGCCAGAGTAATGGGACCTCAATTGTAAACATGAGCAGTACAGTCCTCACTTACAGGCTTTCTACACATTTTGAGCTGTATAAACAAGAATTACTAATATTTGAAAGCAAATTCAAGTGAAAACGCTCCCTAAAGTGCCCGGAGTTGTAAATATTGTCACTTTGCTGGTCATTTCACGGCTTTCCACTGCTAATGTCTGTGATTACAAACGGCAGGAAATGTAGGAAGAATCGATTTACTTTAATTTCAAGGGGTTCTTCCAAGTTTTTAATCATTTCTGGAAACTCTAATTACGTATTTAAGAGTTTTACCACAACTAGAGAGTTTTCTTACAAATATGTACTGGAACCGTCAGGATTTTAACAGAGTCATACAAAACTCGCCAGAGTCATGGGGCCTCAATTGTAAACATACGCAGTTTAGACCTCACTCACAGGCTTTCTACACAAATTTTGAGCTGTATAAACAAGAATTCCTAATATTTGAAAGCAAATTCAAGTAAAAACGCTCCCTAAAGTGCCTGGAGTTGTAAATATTATCAGTTTGCTGGTCATTTCACGGCATTCCACTGGTAATGTCTGTGATTACAAATGGCAGGAAATGTAGGAAGAATCTATTTACTTTAATTTGAAGGGGTTCTTCCAAGTTTTTAATCATTTCTGGAAACTGTAATTGCGTATTTTAAGATTTTTACCAAAACTAGAGACTTTTCTTACAAATATGTACTGGAACCGTCAGAATTTTAACAGAGTCATACAAAACTCGCCAGAGTAATGCGGTCTCAATTGTAAACATAAGCAGTACAGTGCTCACTTACAGGCTTTCTGCTCAAATTTTGAGCTGTATAAACAAGAATTCCTAATATTTGAAAGCAAATTCAAGTGAAAACGCTCCCTAAAGTGCCTGGAGTTGTAAATATTATCAGTTTGCTGGTCATTTCACGGCTTTCCACTGGTAATGTCTGTGATTACAAACGGCAGGAAATGTAGGAAGAATCGATTTACTTTAATTTCAAGGGGTTCTTCCAAGTTTTTAATCATTTCTGGAAACTCTAATTACGTACTTTAAGAGTTTTACCACAACTAGAGAGTTTTCTTACAAATATGTACTGGAACCGTCAGGATTTTAAAAGAGTCATAAAAAAGTCGCCAGAGTAATGGGACCTCAATTGTAAACATAAGCAGTACAGTCCTCACTTACAGGCTTTCTACACATTTTGAGCTGTATAAACAAGAATTACTAATATTTGAAAGCAAATTCAACTGAAAACGCTCCCTAAAGTGCCCGGAGTTGTAAATATTATCAGTTTGCTGGTCATTTCACGGCTTTCCACTGGTAATGTCTGTGATTACAAACGGCAGGAAATGTAGGAAGAATCTATTTACTTTAATTTGAAGGGGTTCTTCCAAGTTTTTAATCATTTCTGGAAACTGTAATTGCGTATTTTAAGAGTTTTACCAAAACTAGAGACTTTTCTTACAAATATGTCCTGGAACCGTCAGGATTTTAAAAGAGTCATAAAAAAGTCGCCAGAGTAATGGGACCTCAATAGTAAACATGAGCAGTACAGTCCTCACTTACAGGCTTTCTGCACAAATTTTGAGCTGTATAAACAAGAATTCCTAATATTTGAAAGCAAATTCAAGTGAAAACGCTCCCTAAAGTGCCTGGAGTTGTAAATATTATCAGTTTGCTGGTCATTTCACGGCTTTCCACTGGTAATGTCTGTGATTACAAACGGCAGGAAATGTAGGAAGAATCGATTTACTTTAATTTCAAGGGGTTCTTCCAAGTTTTTAATCATTTCTGGAAACTCTAATTACGTACTTTAAGAGTTTTACCACAACTAGAGAGTTTTCTTACAAATATGTACTGGAACCGTCAGGATTTTAAAAGAGTCATAAAAAAGTCGCCAGAGTAATGGGACCTCAATTGTAAACATGAGCAGTACAGTCCTCACTTACAGGCTTTCTACACATTTTGAGCTGTATAAACAAGAATTACTAATATTTGAAAGCAAATTCAAGTGAAAACGCTCCCTAAAGTGCCCGGAGTTGTAAATATTGTCACTTTGCTGGTCATTTCACGGCTTTCCACTGCTAATGTCTGTGATTACAAACGGCAGGAAATGTAGGAAGAATCGATTTACTTTAATTTCAAGGGGTTCTTCCAAGTTTTTAATCATTTCTGGAAACTCTAATTACGTATTTAAGAGTTTTACCACAACTAGAGAGTTTTCTTACAAATATGTACTGGAACCGTCAGGATTTTAACAGAGTCATACAAAACTCGCCAGAGTCATGGGGCCTCAATTGTAAACATACGCAGTTTAGACCTCACTCACAGGCTTTCTACACAAATTTTGAGCTGTATAAACAAGAATTCCTAATATTTGAAAGCAAATTCAAGTAAAAACGCTCCCTAAAGTGCCTGGAGTTGTAAATATTATCAGTTTGCTGGTCATTTCACGGCATTCCACTGGCAATGTCTGTGATTACAAATGGCAGGAAATGTAGGAAGAATCTATTTACTTTAATTTGAAGGGGTTCTTCCAAGTTTTTAATCATTTCTGGAAACTGTAATTGCGTATTTTAAGATTTTTACCAAAACTAGAGACTTTTCTTACAAATATGTACTGGAACCGTCAGAATTTTAACAGAGTCATACAAAACTCGCCAGAGTAATGCGGTCTCAATTGTAAACATAAGCAGTACAGTGCTCACTTACAGGCTTTCTGCTCAAATTTTGAGCTGTATAAACAAGAATTCCTAATATTTGAAAGCAAATTCAAGTGAAAACGCTCCCTAAAGTGCCTGGAGTTGTAAATATTATCAGTTTGCTGGTCATTTCACGGCTTTCCACTGGTAATGTCTGTGATTACAAACGGCAGGAAATGTAGGAAGAATCGATTTACTTTAATTTCAAGGGGTTCTTCCAAGTTTTTAATCATTTCTGGAAACTCTAATTACGTACTTTAAGAGTTTTACCACAACTAGAGAGTTTTCTTACAAATATGTACTGGAACCGTCAGGATTTTAAAAGAGTCATAAAAAAGTCGCCAGAGTAATGGGACCTCAATTGTAAACATAAGCAGTACAGTCCTCACTTACAGGCTTTCTACACATTTTGAGCTGTATAAACAAGAATTACTAATATTTGAAAGCAAATTCAAGTGAAAACGCTCCCTAAAGTGCCCGGAGTTGTAAATATTATCAGTTTGCTGGTCATTTCACGGCTTTCCACTGGTAATGTCTGTGATTACAAACGGCAGGAAATGTAGGAAGAATCGATTTACTTTAATTTCAAGGGGTTCTTCCAAGTTTTTAATCATTTCTGGAAACTCTAATTACGTATTTAAGAGTTTTACCACAACTAGAGAGTTTTCTTACAAATATGTACTGGAACCGTCAGGATTTTAACAGAGTCATACAAAACTCGCCAGAGTAATGGGGCCTCAATTGTAAACATACACAGTTTAGACCTCACTCACAGGCTTTCTACACAAATTTTGAGCTGTATAAACAAGAATTCCTAATATTTGAAAGCAAATTCAAGTGAAAGCGCTCCCTAAAGTGCCTGGAGTTGTAAATATTATCAGTTTGCTGGTCATTTCACGGCTTTCCACTGGTAATGTCTGTGATTACAAACGGCAGGAAATGTAGGAAGAATCGATTTACTTTAATTTCAAGGGGTTCTTCCAAGTTTTTAATCATTTCTGGAAACTCTAATTACGTACTTTAAGAGTTTTACCACAACTAGAGAGTTTTCTTACAAATATGTACTGGAACCGTCAGGATTTTAAAAGAGTCATAAAAAAGTCGCCAGAGTAATGGGACCTCAATTGTAAACATGAGCAGTACAGTCCTCACTTACAGGCTTTCTACACATTTTGAGCTGTATAAACAAGAATTACTAATATTTGAAAGCAAATTCAAGTGAAAACGCTCCCTAAAGTGCCCGGAGTTGTAAATATTGTCACTTTGCTGGTCATTTCACGGCTTTCCACTGGTGATGTCTGTGATAACAAACGGCAGGAAATGTAGGAAGAATCTATTTACTTTAATTTCAAGGGGTTCTTCCAAGTTTTTAATCATTTCTGGAAACTCTAATTACGTATTTTAAGAGTTTTACCACGACTAGAGAGCTTTCTTACAAATATGTACTGGAACCGTCAGGATTTTAAAAGAGTCATACAAAAGTCGCCAGAGTAATGCGGCCTCAATTGTAAACATAAGCAGTACAGTCCTCCCTTACAGGCTTTCTACACAAATTTTGAGCTGTATAAACAAGAATTCCTAATACTTGAAAGCAAATTCAAGTGAAAACGCTCCCTAAAGTGCCCAGAGTTGTAAATATTATCAGTTTGCTGGTCATTTCACGGCTTTCCACTGGTAATGTCTGTGATTACAAACGGCAGGAAATGTAGGAATAATCTATTGACTTTAATTTCAAGGCGTTCTTCCAAGTTTTTAATCATTTCTGGAAACTCTGATTATGTATTTTAAGAGTTTTACCACAACTAGAGAGTTTTCTTACAAATATGTACTGGAACCGTCAGGATTTTAACAGAGTCACACAAAACTCGCCAGAGTAATGGGGCCTCAATTGTAAACATACGCAGTTTAGACCTCACTCACAGGCTTTCTACACAAATTTTGAGCTGTATAAACAAGAATTCCTAATATTTGAAAGCAAATTCAACTGAAAACGCTCCCTAAAGTGCCCGGAGTTGTAAATATTATCAGTTTGCTGGTCATTTCACGGCTTTCCACTGGTAATGTCTGTGATTACAAACGGCAGGAAATGTAGGAAGAATCTATTTACTTTAATTTGAAGGGGTTCTTCCAAGTTTTTAATCATTTCTGGAAACTGTAATTGCGTATTTTAAGAGTTTTACCAAAACTAGAGACTTTTCTTACAAATATGTACTGGAACCGTCAGGATTTTAAAAGAGTCATAAAAAAGTCGCCAGAGTAATGGGACCTCAATAGTAAACATGAGCAGTACAGTCCTCACTTACAGGCTTTCTGCACAAATTTTGAGCTGTATAAACAAGAATTCCTAATATTTGAAAGCAAATTCAAGTGAAAACGCTCCCTAAAGTGCCTGGAGTTGTAAATATTATCAGTTTGCTGGTCATTTCACGGCTTTCCACTGGTAATGTCTGTGATTACAAACGGCAGGAAATGTAGGAAGAATCGATTTACTTTAATTTCAAGGGGTTCTTCCAAGTTTTTAATCATTTCTGGAAACTCTAATTACGTACTTTAAGAGTTTTACCACAACTAGAGAGTTTTCTTACAAATATGTACTGGAACCGTCAGGATTTTAAAAGAGTCATAAAAAAGTCGCCAGAGTAATGGGACCTCAATTGTAAACATGAGCAGTACAGTCCTCACTTACAGGCTTTCTACACATTTTGAGCTGTATAAACAAGAATTACTAATATTTGAAAGCAAATTCAAGTGAAAACGCTCCCTAAAGTGCCCGGAGTTGTAAATATTGTCACTTTGCTGGTCATTTCACGGCTTTCCACTGCTAATGTCTGTGATTACAAACGGCAGGAAATGTAGGAAGAATCGATTTACTTTAATTTCAAGGGGTTCTTCCAAGTTTTTAATCATTTCTGGAAACTCTAATTACGTATTTAAGAGTTTTACCACAACTAGAGAGTTTTCTTACAAATATGTACTGGAACCGTCAGGATTTTAACAGAGTCATACAAAACTCGCCAGAGTCATGGGGCCTCAATTGTAAACATACGCAGTTTAGACCTCACTCACAGGCTTTCTACACAAATTTTGAGCTGTATAAACAAGAATTCCTAATATTTGAAAGCAAATTCAAGTAAAAACGCTCCCTAAAGTGCCTGGAGTTGTAAATATTATCAGTTTGCTGGTCATTTCACGGCATTCCACTGGTAATGTCTGTGATTACAAATGGCAGGAAATGTAGGAAGAATCTATTTACTTTAATTTGAAGGGGTTCTTCCAAGTTTTTAATCATTTCTGGAAACTGTAATTGCGTATTTTAAGATTTTTACCAAAACTAGAGACTTTTCTTACAAATATGTACTGGAACCGTCAGAATTTTAACAGAGTCATACAAAACTCGCCAGAGTAATGCGGTCTCAATTGTAAACATAAGCAGTACAGTGCTCACTTACAGGCTTTCTGCTCAAATTTTGAGCTGTATAAACAAGAATTCCTAATATTTGAAAGCAAATTCAAGTGAAAACGCTCCCTAAAGTGCCCGGAGTTGTAAATATTATCAGTTTGCTGGTCATTTCACGGCTTTCCACTGGTAATGTCTGTGATTACAAACGGCAGGAAATGTAGGAAGAATCGATTTACTTTAATTTCAAGGGGTTCTTCCAAGTTTTTAATCATTTCTGGAAACTCTAATTACGTATTTAAGAGTTTTACCACAACTAGAGAGTTTTCTTACAAATATGTACTGGAACCGTCAGGATTTTAACAGAGTCATACAAAACTCGCCAGAGTAATGGGGCCTCAATTGTAAACATAAGCAGTACAGTCCTCCCTTACAGGCTTTCTACACAAATTTTGAGCTGTATAAACAAAATTCCTAATATTTGAAAGCAAATTCAACTAATAACGATCCCTAAAGTGCCCGGAGTTGTAAATATTATCAGTTTGCTGGTCATTTCAAGGCTTTCCACTGGTGATGTCTGTGATAACAAACGGCAGGAAATGTAGGAAGAATCTATTTACTTTAATTTCAAGGGGTTCTTCCAAGTTTTTAATCATTTCTGGAGACTCTAATTACGTATTTTAAGAGTTTTACCACGACTAGAGAGCTTTCTTACAAATATGTACTGGAACCGTCAGGATTTTAAAAGAGTCATTCAAAAGTCGCCAGAGTAATGCGGCCTCAATTGTAAACATAAGCAGTACAGTCCTCCCTTACAGGCTTTCTACACAAATTTTGAGCTGTATAAACAAGAATTCCTAATATTTGAAAGCAAATTCAAGTGAAAACGCTCCCTAAAGTGCCCAGAGTTGTAAATATTATCAGTTTGCTGGTCATTTCACGGCTTTCCACTGGTAATGTCTGTGATTACAAACGGCAGGAAATGTAGGAATAATCTATTGACTTTAATTTCAAGGGGTTCTTCCAAGTTTTTAATCATTTCTGGAAACTTTGATTATGTATTTTAAGAGTTTTACCACAACTAGAGAGTTTTCTTACAAATATATACTGGAACCGTCAGGATTTTAACAGAGTCACACAAAACTCGCCAGAGTAATGGGGCCTCAATTGTAAACATACGCAGTTTAGACCTCACTCACAGGCTTTCTACACAAATTTTGAGCTGTATAAACAAGAATTCCTAATATTTGAAAGCAAATTCAACTGAAAACGCTCCCTAAAGTGCCCGGAGTTGTAAATATTATCAGTTTGCTGGTCATTTCACGGCTTTCCACTGGTAATGTCTGTGATTACAAACGGCAGGAAATGTAGGAAGAATCTATTTACTTTAATTTGAAGGGGTTCTTCCAAGTTTTTAATCATTTCTGGAAACTTTGATTATGTATTTTAAGAGTTTTACCACAACTAGAGAGTTTTCTTACAAATATATACTGGAACCGTCAGGATTTTAAAAGAGTCATACAAAAGTCGCCAGAGTAATGCGGCCTCAATTGTAAACATAAGCAGTACAGTCCTCCCTTACAGGCTTTCTACACAAATTTTGAGCTGTATAAACAAGAATTCCTAATACTTGAAAGCAAATTCAAGTGAAAACGCTCCCTAAAGTGCCCGGAGTTGTAAATATTATCAGTTTGCTGGTCATTTCACGGCTTTCCACTGGTAATGTCTGTGATTACAAACGGCAGGAAATGTAGGAAGAATCTATTTACTTTAATTTCAAGGGGTTCTTCCAAGTTTTTAATCATTTCTGGAAACTCTAATTACGTATTTTAAGAGTTTTACCACGACTAGAGAGCTTTCTTACAAATATGTACTGGAACCGTCAGGATTTTAAAAGAGTCATACAAAAGTCGCCAGAGTAATGCGGTCTCAATTGGAAACATAAGCAGTACAGTGCTCACTTACAGGCTTTCTGCACAAATTTTGAGCTGTATAAACAAGAATTCCTAATATTTGAAAGCAAATTCAAATGAAAACGCTCCCTAAAGTGCCTGGAGTTGTAAATATTATCAGTTTGCTGGTCATTTCACGGCTTTCCACTGGTAATGTCTGTGATTACAAACGGCAGGAAATGTAGGAAGAATCGATTTACTTTAATTTCAAGGGGTTCTTCCAAGTTTTTAATCATTTCTGGAAACTCTAATTACGTACTTTAAGAGTTTTACCACAACTAGAGAGTTTTCTTACAAATATGTACTGGAACCGTCAGGATTTTAAAAGAGTCATAAAAAAGTCGCCAGAGTAATGGGACCTCAATTGTAAACATAAGCAGTACAGTCCTCACTTACAGGCTTTCTACACATTTTGAGCTGTATAAACAAGAATTACTAATATTTGAAAGCAAATTCAAGTGAAAACGCTCCCTAAAGTGCCCGGAGTTGTAAATATTATCAGTTTGCTGGTCATTTCACGGCTTTCCACTGGTAATGTCTGTGATTACAAACGGCAGGAAATGTAGGAAGAATCGATTTACTTTAATTTCAAGGGGTTCTTCCAAGTTTTTAATCATTTCTGGAAACTCTAATTACGTATTTAAGAGTTTTACCACAACTAGAGAGTTTTCTTACAAATATGTACTGGAACCGTCAGGATTTTAACAGAGTCATACAAAACTCGCCAGAGTAATGGGGCCTCAATTGTAAACATACACAGTTTAGACCTCACTCACAGGCTTTCTACACAAATTTTGAGCTGTATAAACAAGAATTCCTAATATTTGAAAGCAAATTCAAGTGAAAACGCTCCCTAAAGTGCCCGGAGTTGTAAATATTGTCACTTTGCTGGTCATTTCACGGCTTTCCACTGGTGATGTCTGTGATAACAAACGGCAGGAAATGTAGGAAGAATCTATTTACTTTAATTTCAAGGGGTTCTTCCAAGTTTTTAATCATTTCTGGAAACTCTAATTACGTATTTTAAGAGTTTTACCACGACTAGAGAGCTTTCTTACAAATATGTACTGGAACCGTCAGGATTTTAAAAGAGTCATACAAAAGTCGCCAGAGTAATGCGGCCTCAATTGTAAACATAAGCAGTACAGTCCTCCCTTACAGGCTTTCTACACAAATTTTGAGCTGTATAAACAAGAATTCCTAATACTTGAAAGCAAATTCAAGTGAAAACGCTCCCTAAAGTGCCCAGAGTTGTAAATATTATCAGTTTGCTGGTCATTTCACGGCTTTCCACTGGTAATGTCTGTGATTACAAACGGCAGGAAATGTAGGAATAATCTATTGACTTTAATTTCAAGGGGTTCTTCCAAGTTTTTAATCATTTCTGGAAACTCTGATTATGTATTTTAAGAGTTTTACCACAACTAGAGAGTTTTCTTACAAATATGTACTGGAACCGTCAGGATTTTAACAGAGTCACACAAAACTCGCCAGAGTAATGGGGCCTCAATTGTAAACATACGCAGTTTAGACCTCACTCACAGGCTTTCTACACAAATTTTGAGCTGTATAAACAAGAATTCCTAATATTTGAAAGCAAATTCAACTGAAAACGCTCCCTAAAGTGCCCGGAGTTGTAAATATTATCAGTTTGCTGGTCATTTCACGGCATTCCACTGGTAATGTCTGTGATTACAAATGGCAGGAAATGTAGGAAGAATCTATTTACTTTAATTTGAAGGGGTTCTTCCAAGTTTTTAATCATTTCTGGAAACTGTAATTGCGTATTTTAAGATTTTTACCAAAACTAGAGACTTTTCTTACAAATATGTACTGGAACCGTCAGAATTTTAACAGAGTCATACAAAACTCGCCAGAGTAATGCGGTCTCAATTGTAAACATAAGCAGTACAGTGCTCACTTACAGGCTTTCTGCTCAAATTTTGAGCTGTATAAACAAGAATTCCTAATATTTGAAAGCAAATTCAAGTGAAAACGCTCCCTAAAGTGCCTGGAGTTGTAAATATTATCAGTTTGCTGGTCATTTCACGGCTTTCCACTGGTAATGTCTGTGATTACAAACGGCAGGAAATGTAGGAAGAATCGATTTACTTTAATTTCAAGGGGTTCTTCCAAGTTTTTAATCATTTCTGGAAACTCTAATTACGTACTTTAAGAGTTTTACCACAACTAGAGAGTTTTCTTACAAATATGTACTGGAACCGTCAGGATTTTAAAAGAGTCATAAAAAAGTCGCCAGAGTAATGGGACCTCAATTGTAAACATAAGCAGTACAGTCCTCACTTACAGGCTTTCTACACATTTTGAGCTGTATAAACAAGAATTACTAATATTTGAAAGCAAATTCAAGTGAAAACGCTCCCTAAAGTGCCCGGAGTTGTAAATATTATCAGTTTGCTGGTCATTTCACGGCTTTCCACTGGTAATGTCTGTGATTACAAACGGCAGGAAATGTAGGAAGAATCGATTTACTTTAATTTCAAGGGGTTCTTCCAAGTTTTTAATCATTTCTGGAAACTCTAATTACGTATTTAAGAGTTTTACCACAACTAGAGAGTTTTCTTACAAATATGTACTGGAACCGTCAGGATTTTAACAGAGTCATACAAAACTCGCCAGAGTAATGGGGCCTCAATTGTAAACATAAGCAGTACAGTCCTCCCTTACAGGCTTTCTACACAAATTTTGAGCTGTATAAACAAGAATTCCTAATATTTGAAAGCAAATTCAACTAATAACGATCCCTAAAGTGCCCGGAGTTGTAAATATTATCAGTTTGCTGGTCATTTCAAGGCTTTCCACTGGTGATGTCTGTGATAACAAACGGCAGGAAATGTAGGAAGAATCTATTTACTTTAATTTCAAGGGGTTCTTCCAAGTTTTTAATCATTTCTGGAGACTCTAATTACGTATTTTAAGAGTTTTACCACGACTAGAGAGCTTTCTTACCAATATGTACTGGAACCGTCAGGATTTTAAAAGAGTCATACAAAAGTCGCCAGAGTAATGCGGCCTCAATTGTAAACATAAGCAGTACAGTCCTCCCTTACAGGCTTTCTACACAAATTTTGAGCTGTATAAACAAGAATTCCTAATATTTGAAAGCAAATTCAAGTGAAAACGCTCCCTAAATTGCCCAGAGTTGTAAATATTATCAGTTTGCTGGTCATTTCACGGCTTTCCACTGGTAATGTCTGTGATTACAAACGGCAGGAAATGTAGGAATAATCTATTGACTTTAATTTCAAGGGGTTCTTCCAAGTTTTTAATCATTTCTGGAAACTTTGATTATGTATTTTAAGAGTTTTACCACAACTAGAGAGTTTTCTTACAAATATGTACTGGAACCGTCAGGATTTTAACAGAGTCACACAAAACTCGCCAGAGTAATGGGGCCTCAATTGTAAACATACGCAGTTTAGACCTCACTCACAGGCTTTCTACACAAATTTTGAGCTGTATAAACAAGAATTCCTAATATTTGAAAGCAAATTCAAGTGAAAACGCTCCCTAAAGTGCCCGGAGTTGTAAATATTATCAGTTTGCTGGTCATTTCACGGCTTTCCACTGGTAATGTCTGTGATTACAAACGGCAGGAAATGTAGGAAGAATCTATTTACTTTAATTTGAAGGGGTTCTTCCAAGTTTTTAATCATTTCTGGAAACTGTAATTGCGTATTTTAAGAGTTTTACCAAAACTAGAGACTTTTCTTACAAATATGTACTGGAACCGTCAGAATTTTAACAGAGTCATACAAAACTCGCCAGAGTAATGCGGTCTCAATTGGAAACATAAGCTGTACAGTGCTCACTTACAGGCTTTCTGCACAAATTTTGAGCTGTATAAACAAGAATTCCTAATATTTGAAAGCAAATTCAAGTGAAAACGCTCCCTAAAGTGCCTGGAGTTGTAAATATTATCAGTTTGCTGGTCATTTCACGGCTTTCCACTGGTAATGTCTGTGATTACAAACGGCAGGAAATGTAGGAAGAATCGATTTACTTTAATTTCAAGGGGTTCTTCCAAGTTTTTAATCATTTCTGGAAACTCTAATTACGTACTTTAAGAGTTTTACCACAACTAGAGAGTTTTCTTACAAATATGTACTGGAACCGTCAGGATTTTAAAAGAGTCATAAAAAAGTCGCCAGAGTAATGGGACCTCAATTGTAAACATAAGCAGTACAGTCCTCACTTACAGGCTTTCTACACATTTTGAGCTGTATAAACAAGAATTACTAATATTTGAAAGCAAATTCAAGTGAAAACGCTCCCTAAAGTGCCCGGAGTTGTAAATATTATCAGTTTGCTGGTCATTTCACGGCTTTCCACTGGTAATGTCTGTGATTACAAACGGCAGGAAATGTAGGAAGAATCGATTTACTTTAATTTCAAGGGGTTCTTCCAAGTTTTTAATCATTTCTGGAAACTCTAATTACGTATTTAAGAGTTTTACCACAACTAGAGAGTTTTCTTACAAATATGTACTGGAACCGTCAGGATTTTAACAGAGTCATACAAAACTCGCCAGAGTAATGGGGCCTCAATTGTAAACATACACAGTTTAGACCTCACTCACAGGTTTTCTACACAAATTTTGAGCTGTATAAACAAGAATTCCTAATATTTGAAAGCAAATTCAAGTGAAAACGCTCCCTAAAGTGCCCGGAGTTGTAAATATTGTCACTTTGCTGGTCATTTCACGGCTTTCCACTGGTGATGTCTGTGATAACAAACGGCAGGAAATGTAGGAAGAATCTATTTACTTTAATTTCAAGGGGTTCTTCCAAGTTTTTAATCATTTCTGGAAACTCTAATTACGTATTTTAAGAGTTTTACCACGACTAGAGAGCTTTCTTACAAATATGTACTGGAACCGTCAGGATTTTAAAAGAGTCATACAAAAGTCGCCAGAGTAATGCGGCCTCAATTGTAAACATAAGCAGTACAGTCCTCCCTTACAGGCTTTCTACACAAATTTTGAGCTGTATAAACAAGAATTCCTAATACTTGAAAGCAAATTCAAGTGAAAACGCTCCCTAAAGTGCCCAGAGTTGTAAATATTATCAGTTTGCTGGTCATTTCACGGCTTTCCACTGGTAATGTCTGTGATTACAAACGGCAGGAAATGTAGGAATAATCTATTGACTTTAATTTCAAGGGGTTCTTCCAAGTTTTTAATCATTTCTGGAAACTCTGATTATGTATTTTAAGAGTTTTACCACAACTAGAGAGTTTTCTTACAAATATGTACTGGAACCGTCAGGATTTTAACAGAGTCACACAAAACTCGCCAGAGTCATGGGGCCTCAATTGTAAACATACGCAGTTTAGACCTCACTCACAGGCTTTCTACACAAATTTTGAGCTGTATAAACAAGAATTCCTAATATTTGAAAGCAAATTCAACTGAAAACGCTCCCTAAAGTGCCCGGAGTTGTAAATATTATCAGTTTGCTGGTCATTTCACGGCATTCCACTGGTAATGTCTGTGATTACAAATGGCAGGAAATGTAGGAAGAATCTATTTACTTTAATTTGAAGGGGTTCTTCCAAGTTTTTAATCATTTCTGGAAACTGTAATTGCGTATTTTAAGATTTTTACCAAAACTAGAGACTTTTCTTACAAATATGTACTGGAACCGTCAGAATTTTAACAGAGTCATACAAAACTCGCCAGAGTAATGCGGTCTCAATTGTAAACATAAGCAGTACAGTGCTCACTTACAGGCTTTCTGCTCAAATTTTGAGCTGTATAAACAAGAATTCCTAATATTTGAAAGCAAATTCAAGTGAAAACGCTCCCTAAAGTGCCTGGAGTTGTAAATATTATCAGTTTGCTGGTCATTTCACGGCTTTCCACTGGTAATGTCTGTGATTACAAACGGCAGGAAATGTAGGAAGAATCGATTTACTTTAATTTCAAGGGGTTCTTCCAAGTTTTTAATCATTTCTGGAAACTCTAATTACGTACTTTAAGAGTTTTACCACAACTAGAGAGTTTTCTTACAAATATGTACTGGAACCGTCAGGATTTTAAAAGAGTCATAAAAAAGTCGCCAGAGTAATGGGACCTCAATTGTAAACATAAGCAGTACAGTCCTCACTTACAGGCTTTCTACACATTTTGAGCTGTATAAACAAGAATTACTAATATTTGAAAGCAAATTCAAGTGAAAACGCTCCCTAAAGTGCCCGGAGTTGTAAATATTATCAGTTTGCTGGTCATTTCACGGCTTTCCACTGGTAATGTCTGTGATTACAAACGGCAGGAAATGTAGGAAGAATCGATTTACTTTAATTTCAAGGGGTTCTTCCAAGTTTTTAATCATTTCTGGAAACTCTAATTACGTATTTAAGAGTTTTACCACAACTAGAGAGTTTTCTTACAAATATGTACTGGAACCGTCAGGATTTTAACAGAGTCATACAAAACTCGCCAGAGTAATGGGGCCTCAATTGTAAACATAAGCAGTACAGTCCTCCCTTACAGGCTTTCTACACAAATTTTGAGCTGTATAAACAAGAATTCCTAATATTTGAAAGCAAATTCAACTAATAACGATCCCTAAAGTGCCCGGAGTTGTAAATATTATCAGTTTGCTGGTCATTTCAAGGCTTTCCACTGGTGATGTCTGTGATAACAAACGGCAGGAAATGTAGGAAGAATCTATTTACTTTAATTTCAAGGGGTTCTTCCAAGTTTTTAATCATTTCTGGAGACTCTAATTACGTATTTTAAGAGTTTTACCACGACTAGAGAGCTTTCTTACAAATATGTACTGGAACCGTCAGGATTTTAAAAGAGTCATACAAAAGTCGCCAGAGTAATGCGGCCTCAATTGTAAACATAAGCAGTACAGTCCTCCCTTACAGGCTTTCTACACAAATTTTGAGCTGTATAAACAAGAATTCCTAATATTTGAAAGCAAATTCAAGTGAAAACGCTCCCTAAATTGCCCAGAGTTGTAAATATTATCAGTTTGCTGGTCATTTCACGGCTTTCCACTGGTAATGTCTGTGATTACAAACGGCAGGAAATGTAGGAATAATCTATTGACTTTAATTTCAAGGGGTTCTTCCAAGTTTTTAATCATTTCTGGAAACTTTGATTATGTATTTTAAGAGTTTTACCACAACTAGAGAGTTTTCTTACAAATATGTACTGGAACCGTCAGGATTTTAACAGAGTCACACAAAACTCGCCAGAGTAATGGGGCCTCAATTGTAAACATACGCAGTTTAGACCTCACTCACAGGCTTTCTACACAAATTTTGAGCTGTATAAACAAGAATTCCTAATATTTGAAAGCAAATTCAAGTGAAAACGCTCCCTAAAGTGCCCGGAGTTGTAAATATTATCAGTTTGCTGGTCATTTCACGGCTTTCCACTGGTAATGTCTGTGATTACAAACGGCAGGAAATGTAGGAAGAATCTATTTACTTTAATTTGAAGGGGTTCTTCCAAGTTTTTAATCATTTCTGGAAACTGTAATTGCGTATTTTAAGAGTTTTACCAAAACTAGAGACTTTTCTTACAAATATGTACTGGAACCGTCAGAATTTTAACAGAGTCATACAAAACTCGCCAGAGTAATGCGGTCTCAATTGGAAACATAAGCTGTACAGTGCTCACTTACAGGCTTTCTGCACAAATTTTGAGCTGTATAAACAAGAATTCCTAATATTTGAAAGCAAATTCAAGTGAAAACGCTCCCTAAAGTGCCTGGAGTTGTAAATATTATCAGTTTGCTGGTCATTTCACGGCTTTCCACTGGTAATGTCTGTGATTACAAACGGCAGGAAATGTAGGAAGAATCGATTTACTTTAATTTCAAGGGGTTCTTCCAAGTTTTTAATCATTTCTGGAAACTCTAATTACGTACTTTAAGAGTTTTACCACAACTAGAGAGTTTTCTTACAAATATGTACTGGAACCGTCAGGATTTTAAAAGAGTCATAAAAAAGTCGCCAGAGTAATGGGACCTCAATTGTAAACATAAGCAGTACAGTCCTCACTTACAGGCTTTCTACACATTTTGAGCTGTATAAACAAGAATTACTAATATTTGAAAGCAAATTCAAGTAAAAACGCTCCCTAAAGTGCCTGGAGTTGTAAATATTATCAGTTTGCTGGTCATTTCACGGCATTCCACTGGTAATGTCTGTGATTACAAATGGCAGGAAATGTAGGAAGAATCTATTTACTTTAATTTGAAGGGGTTCTTCCAAGTTTTTAATCATTTCTGGAAACTGTAATTGCGTATTTTAAGATTTTTACCACGACTAGAGAGCTTTCTTACAAATATGTACTGGAACCGTCAGGATTTTAAAAGAGTCATACAAAAGTCGCCAGAGTAATGCGGCCTCAATTGTAAACATAAGCAGTACAGTCCTCCCTTACAGGCTTTCTACACAAATTTTGAGCTGTATAAACAAGAATTCCTAATACTTGAAAGCAAATTCAAGTGAAAACGCTCCCTAAAGTGCCCAGAGTTGTAAATATTATCAGTTTGCTGGTCATTTCACGGCTTTCCACTGGTAATGTCTGTGATTACAAACGGCAGGAAATGTAGGAATAATCTATTGACTTTAATTTCAAGGGGTTCTTCCAAGTTTTTAATCATTTCTGGAAACTCTGATTATGTATTTTAAGAGTTTTACCACAACTAGAGAGTTTTCTTACAAATATGTACTGGAACCGTCAGGATTTTAACAGAGTCACACAAAACTCGCCAGAGTCATGGGGCCTCAATTGTAAACATACGCAGTTTAGACCTCACTCACAGGCTTTCTACACAAATTTTGAGCTGTATAAACAAGAATTCCTAATATTTGAAAGCAAATTCAACTGAAAACGCTCCCTAAAGTGCCCGGAGTTGTAAATATTATCAGTTTGCTGGTCATTTCACGGCTTTCCACTGGTAATGTCTGTGATTACAAACGGCAGGAAATGTAGGAAGAATCTATTTACTTTAATTTGAAGGGGTTCTTCCAAGTTTTTAATCATTTCTGGAAACTGTAATTGCGTATTTTAAGAGTTTTACCAAAACTAGAGACTTTTCTTACAAATATGTACTGGAACCGTCAGAATTTTAACAGAGTCACACAAAACTCGCCAGAGTAATGCGGTCTCAATTGTAAACATAAGCAGTACAGTGCTCACTTACAGGCTTTCTGCACAAATTTTGAGCTGTATAAACAAGAATTCCTAATATTTGAAAGCAAATTCAAGTTAAAACGCTCCCTAAAGTGCCTGGAGTTGTAAATATTATCAGTTTGCTGGTCATTTCACGGTTTTCCACTGGTAATGTCTGTGATTACAAACGGCAGGAAATGTAGGAAGAATCGATTTACTTTAATTTCAAGGGGTTCTTCCAAGTTTTTAATCATTTCTGGAAACTCTAATTACGTACTTTAAGAGTTTTACCACAACTAGAGAGTTTTCTTACAAATATGTACTGGAACCGTCAGGATTTTAACAGAGTCATACAAAACTCGCCAGAGTAATGGGGCCTCAATTGTAAACATAAGCAGTACAGTCCTCCCTTACAGGCTTTCTACACAAATTTTGAGCTGTATAAACAAGAATTCCTAATATTTGAAAGCAAATTCAACTAATAACGATCCCTAAAGTGCCCGTAGTTGTAAATATTATCAGTTTGCTGGTCATTTCAAGGCTTTCCACTGGTGATGTCTGTGATAACAAACGGCAGGAAATGTAGGAAGAATCTATTTACTTTAATTTCAAGGGGTTCTTCCAAGTTTTTAATCATTTCTGGAAACTCTAATTACGTATTTTAAGAGTTTTACCACGACTAGAGAGCTTTCTTACAAATATGTACTGGAACCGTCAGGATTTTAAAAGAGTCATACAAAAGTCGCCAGAGTAATGCGGTCTCAATTGGAAACATAAGCAGTACAGTGCTCACTTACAGGCTTTCTGCACAAATTTTGAGCTGTATAAACAAGAATTCCTAATATTTGAAAGCAAATTCAAGTGAAAACGCTCCCTAAAGTGCCTGGAGTTGTAAATATTATCAGTTTGCTGGTCATTTCACGGCTTTCCACTGGTAATGTCTGTGATTACAAACGGCAGGAAATGTAGGAAGAATCGATTTACTTTAATTTCAAGGGGTTCTTCCAAGTTTTTAATCATTTCTGGAAACTCTAATTACGTACTTTAAGAGTTTTACCACAACTAGAGAGTTTTCTTACAAATATGTACTGGAACCGTCAGGATTTTAAAAGAGTCATAAAAAAGTCGCCAGAGTAATGGGACCTCAATTGTAAACATAAGCAGTACAGTCCTCACTTACAGGCTTTCTACACATTTTGAGCTGTATAAACAAGAATTACTAATATTTGAAAGCAAATTCAAGTGAAAACGCTCCCTAAAGTGCCCGGAGTTGTAAATATTATCAGTTTGCTGGTCATTTCACGGCTTTCCACTGGTAATGTCTGTGATTACAAACGGCAGGAAATGTAGGAAGAATCGATTTACTTTAATTTCAAGGGGTTCTTCCAAGTTTTTAATCATTTCTGGAAACTCTAATTACGTATTTAAGAGTTTTACCACAACTAGAGAGTTTTCTTACAAATATGTACTGGAACCGTCAGGATTTTAACAGAGTCATACAAAACTCGCCAGAGTAATGGGGCCTCAATTGTAAACATACACAGTTTAGACCTCACTCACAGGCTTTCTACACAAATTTTGAGCTGTATAAACAAGAATTCCTAATATTTGAAAGCAAATTCAAGTGAAAACGCTCCCTAAAGTGCCTGGAGTTGTAAATATTATCAGTTTGCTGGTCATTTCACGGCTTTCCACTGGTAATGTCTGTGATTACAAACGGCAGGAAATGTAGGAAGAATCGATTTACTTTAATTTCAAGGGGTTCTTCCAAGTTTTTAATCATTTCTGGAAACTCTAATTACGTACTTTAAGAGTTTTACCACAACTAGAGAGTTTTCTTACAAATATGTACTGGAACCGTCAGGATTTTAAAAGAGTCATAAAAAAGTCGCCAGAGTAATGGGACCTCAATTGTAAACATGAGCAGTACAGTCCTCACTTACAGGCTTTCTACACATTTTGAGCTGTATAAACAAGAATTACTAATATTTGAAAGCAAATTCAAGTGAAAACGCTCCCTAAAGTGCCCGGAGTTGTAAATATTGTCACTTTGCTGGTCATTTCACGGCTTTCCACTGGTGATGTCTGTGATAACAAACGGCAGGAAATGTAGGAAGAATCTATTTACTTTAATTTCAAGGGGTTCTTCCAAGTTTTTAATCATTTCTGGAAACTCTAATTACGTATTTTAAGAGTTTTACCACGACTAGAGAGCTTTCTTACAAATATGTACTGGAACCGTCAGGATTTTAAAAGAGTCATACAAAAGTCGCCAGAGTAATGCGGCCTCAATTGTAAACATAAGCAGTACAGTCCTCCCTTACAGGCTTTCTACACAAATTTTGAGCTGTATAAACAAGAATTCCTAATACTTGAAAGCAAATTCAAGTGAAAACGCTCCCTAAAGTGCCCAGAGTTGTAAATATTATCAGTTTGCTGGTCATTTCACGGCTTTCCACTGGTAATGTCTGTGATTACAAACGGCAGGAAATGTAGGAATAATCTATTGACTTTAATTTCAAGGCGTTCTTCCAAGTTTTTAATCATTTCTGGAAACTCTGATTATGTATTTTAAGAGTTTTACCACAACTAGAGAGTTTTCTTACAAATATGTACTGGAACCGTCAGGATTTTAACAGAGTCACACAAAACTCGCCAGAGTAATGGGGCCTCAATTGTAAACATACGCAGTTTAGACCTCACTCACAGGCTTTCTACACAAATTTTGAGCTGTATAAACAAGAATTCCTAATATTTGAAAGCAAATTCAACTGAAAACGCTCCCTAAAGTGCCCGGAGTTGTAAATATTATCAGTTTGCTGGTCATTTCACGGCTTTCCACTGGTAATGTCTGTGATTACAAACGGCAGGAAATGTAGGAAGAATCTATTTACTTTAATTTGAAGGGGTTCTTCCAAGTTTTTAATCATTTCTGGAAACTGTAATTGCGTATTTTAAGAGTTTTACCAAAACTAGAGACTTTTCTTACAAATATGTACTGGAACCGTCAGGATTTTAAAAGAGTCATAAAAAAGTCGCCAGAGTAATGGGACCTCAATAGTAAACATGAGCAGTACAGTCCTCACTTACAGGCTTTCTGCACAAATTTTGAGCTGTATAAACAAGAATTCCTAATATTTGAAAGCAAATTCAAGTGAAAACGCTCCCTAAAGTGCCTGGAGTTGTAAATATTATCAGTTTGCTGGTCATTTCACGGCTTTCCACTGGTAATGTCTGTGATTACAAACGGCAGGAAATGTAGGAAGAATCGATTTACTTTAATTTCAAGGGGTTCTTCCAAGTTTTTAATCATTTCTGGAAACTCTAATTACGTACTTTAAGAGTTTTACCACAACTAGAGAGTTTTCTTACAAATATGTACTGGAACCGTCAGGATTTTAAAAGAGTCATAAAAAAGTCGCCAGAGTAATGGGACCTCAATTGTAAACATGAGCAGTACAGTCCTCACTTACAGGCTTTCTACACATTTTGAGCTGTATAAACAAGAATTACTAATATTTTAAAGCAAATTCAAGTGAAAACGCTCCCTAAAGTGCCCGGAGTTGTAAATATTGTCACTTTGCTGGTCATTTCACGGCTTTCCACTGCTAATGTCTGTGATTACAAACGGCAGGAAATGTAGGAAGAATCGATTTACTTTAATTTCAAGGGGTTCTTCCAAGTTTTTAATCATTTCTGGAAACTCTAATTACGTATTTAAGAGTTTTACCACAACTAGAGAGTTTTCTTACAAATATGTACTGGAACCGTCAGGATTTTAACAGAGTCATACAAAACTCGCCAGAGTCATGGGGCCTCAATTGTAAACATACGCAGTTTAGACCTCACTCACAGGCTTTCTACACAAATTTTGAGCTGTATAAACAAGAATTCCTAATATTTGAAAGCAAATTCAAGTAAAAACGCTCCCTAAAGTGCCTGGAGTTGTAAATATTATCAGTTTGCTGGTCATTTCACGGCATTCCACTGGTAATGTCTGTGATTACAAATGGCAGGAAATGTAGGAAGAATCTATTTACTTTAATTTGAAGGGGTTCTTCCAAGTTTTTAATCATTTCTGGAAACTGTAATTGCGTATTTTAAGATTTTTACCAAAACTAGAGACTTTTCTTACAAATATGTACTGGAACCGTCAGAATTTTAACAGAGTCATACAAAACTCGCCAGAGTAATGCGGTCTCAATTGTAAACATAAGCAGTACAGTGCTCACTTACAGGCTTTCTGCTCAAATTTTGAGCTGTATAAACAAGAATTCCTAATATTTGAAAGCAAATTCAAGTGAAAACGCTCCCTAAAGTGCCTGGAGTTGTAAATATTATCAGTTTGCTGGTCATTTCACGGCTTTCCACTGGTAATGTCTGTGATTACAAACGGCAGGAAATGTAGGAAGAATCGATTTACTTTAATTTCAAGGGGTTCTTCCAAGTTTTTAATCATTTCTGGAAACTCTAATTACGTACTTTAAGAGTTTTACCACAACTAGAGAGTTTTCTTACAAATATGTACTGGAACCGTCAGGATTTTAAAAGAGTCATAAAAAAGTCGCCAGAGTAATGGGACCTCAATTGTAAACATAAGCAGTACAGTCCTCACTTACAGGCTTTCTACACATTTTGAGCTGTATAAACAAGAATTACTAATATTTGAAAGCAAATTCAAGTGAAAACGCTCCCTAAAGTGCCTGGAGTTGTAAATATTATCAGTTTGCTGGTCATTTCACGGCTTTCCACTGGTAATGTCTGTGATTACAAACGGCAGGAAATGTAGGAAGAATCGATTTACTTTAATTTCAAGGGGTTCTTCCAAGTTTTTAATCATTTCTGGAAACTCTAATTACGTATTTAAGAGTTTTACCACAACTAGAGAGTTTTCTTACAAATATGTACTGGAACCGTCAGGATTTTAACAGAGTCATACAAAACTCGCCAGAGTAATGGGGCCTCAATTGTAAACATAAGCAGTACAGTCCTCCCTTACAGGCTTTCTACACAAATTTTGAGCTGTATAAACAAGAATTCCTAATATTTGAAAGCAAATTCAACTAATAACGATCCCTAAAGTGCCCGGAGTTGTAAATATTATCAGTTTGCTGGTCATTTCAAGGCTTTCCACTGGTGATGTCTGTGATAACAAACGGCAGGAAATGTAGGAAGAATCTATTTACTTTAATTTCAAGGGGTTCTTCCAAGTTTTTAATCATTTCTGGAGACTCTAATTACGTATTTTAAGAGTTTTACCACGACTAGAGAGCTTTCTTACAAATATGTACTGGAACCGTCAGGATTTTAAAAGAGTCATACAAAAGTCGCCAGAGTAATGCGGCCTCAATTGTAAACATAAGCAGTACAGTCCTCCCTTACAGGCTTTCTACACAAATTTTGAGCTGTATAAACAAGAATTCCTAATATTTGAAAGCAAATTCAAGTGAAAACGCTCCCTAAAGTGCCCAGAGTTGTAAATATTATCAGTTTGCTGGTCATTTCACGGCTTTCCACTGGTAATGTCTGTGATTACAAACGGCAGGAAATGTAGGAATAATCTATTGACTTTAATTTCAAGGGGTTCTTCCAAGTTTTTAATCATTTCTGGAAACTTTGATTATGTATTTTAAGAGTTTTACCACAACTAGAGAGTTTTCTTACAAATATGTACTGGAACCGTCAGGATTTTAACAGAGTCACACAAAACTCGCCAGAGTAATGGGGCCTCAATTGTAAACATACGCAGTTTAGACCTCACTCACAGGCTTTCTACACAAATTTTGAGCTGTATAAACAAGAATTCCTAATATTTGAAAGCAAATTCAAGTGAAAACGCTCCCTAAAGTGCCCGGAGTTGTAAATATTATCAGTTTGCTGGTCATTTCACGGCTTTCCACTGGTAATGTCTGTGATTACAAACGGCAGGAAATGTAGGAAGAATCTATTTACTTTAATTTGAAGGGGTTCTTCCAAGTTTTTAATCATTTCTGGAAACTGTAATTGCGTATTTTAAGAGTTTTACCAAAACTAGAGACTTTTCTTACAAATATGTACTGGAACCGTCAGAATTTTAACAGAGTCATACAAAACTCGCCAGAGTAATGCGGTCTCAATTGGAAACATAAGCTGTACAGTGCTCACTTACAGGCTTTCTGCACAAATTTTGAGCTGTATAAACAAGAATTCCTAATATTTGAAAGCAAATTCAAGTGAAAACGCTCCCTAAAGTGCCTGGAGTTGTAAATATTATCAGTTTGCTGGTCATTTCACGGCTTTCCACTGGTAATGTCTGTGATTACAAACGGCAGGAAATGTAGGAAGAATCGATTGACTTTAATTTAAAGGGGTTCTTCCAAGTTTTTAATCATTTCTGGAAACTCTAATTACGTACTTTAAGAGTTTTACCACAACTAGAGAGTTTTCTTACAAATATGTACTGGAACCGTCAGGATTTTAAAAGAGTCATAAAAAAGTCGCCAGAGTAATGGGACCTCAATTGTAAACATAAGCAGTACAGTCCTCACTTACAGGCTTTCTACACATTTTGAGCTGTATAAACAAGAATTACTAATATTTGAAAGCAAATTCAAGTAAAAACGCTCCCTAAAGTGCCTGGAGTTGTAAATATTATCAGTTTGCTGGTCATTTCACGGCATTCCACTGGTAATGTCTGTGATTACAAATGGCAGGAAATGTAGGAAGAATCTATTTACTTTAATTTGAAGGGGTTCTTCCAAGTTTTTAATCATTTCTGGAAACTGTAATTGCGTATTTTAAGATTTTTACCACGACTAGAGAGCTTTCTTACAAATATGTACTGGAACCGTCAGGATTTTAAAAGAGTCATACAAAAGTCGCCAGAGTAATGCGGCCTCAATTGTAAACATAAGCAGTACAGTCCTCCCTTACAGGCTTTCTACACAAATTTTGAGCTGTATAAACAAGAATTCCTAATACTTGAAAGCAAATTCAAGTGAAAACGCTCCCTAAAGTGCCCAGAGTTGTAAATATTATCAGTTTGCTGGTCATTTCACGGCTTTCCACTGGTAATGTCTGTGATTACAAACGGCAGGAAATGTAGGAATAATCTATTGACTTTAATTTCAAGGGGTTCTTCCAAGTTTTTAATCATTTCTGGAAACTCTGATTATGTATTTTAAGAGTTTTACCACAACTAGAGAGTTTTCTTACAAATATGTACTGGAACCGTCAGGATTTTAACAGAGTCACACAAAACTCGCCAGAGTCATGGGGCCTCAATTGTAAACATACGCAGTTTAGACCTCACTCACAGGCTTTCTACACAAATTTTGAGCTGTATAAACAAGAATTCCTAATATTTGAAAGCAAATTCAACTGAAAACGCTCCCTAAAGTGCCCGGAGTTGTAAATATTATCAGTTTGCTGGTCATTTCACGGCTTTCCACTGGTAATGTCTGTGATTACAAACGGCAGGAAATGTAGGAAGAATCTATTTACTTTAATTTGAAGGGGTTCTTCCAAGTTTTTAATCATTTCTGGAAACTGTAATTGCGTATTTTAAGAGTTTTACCAAAACTAGAGACTTTTCTTACAAATATGTACTGGAACCGTCAGAATTTTAACAGAGTCACACAAAACTCGCCAGAGTAATGCGGTCTCAATTGTAAACATAAGCAGTACAGTGCTCACTTACAGGCTTTCTGCACAAATTTTGAGCTGTATAAACAAGAATTCCTAATATTTGAAAGCAAATTCAAGTTAAAACGCTCCCTAAAGTGCCTGGAGTTGTAAATATTATCAGTTTGCTGGTCATTTCACGGTTTTCCACTGGTAATGTCTGTGATTACAAACGGCAGGAAATGTAGGAAGAATCGATTTACTTTAATTTCAAGGGGTTCTTCCAAGTTTTTAATCATTTCTGGAAACTCTAATTACGTACTTTAAGAGTTTTACCACAACTAGAGAGTTTTCTTACAAATATGTACTGGAACCGTCAGGATTTTAACAGAGTCATACAAAACTCGCCAGAGTAATGGGGCCTCAATTGTAAACATAAGCAGTACAGTCCTCCCTTACAGGCTTTCTACACAAATTTTGAGCTGTATAAACAAGAATTCCTAATATTTGAAAGCAAATTCAACTAATAACGATCCCTAAAGTGCCCGTAGTTGTAAATATTATCAGTTTGCTGGTCATTTCAAGGCTTTCCACTGGTGATGTCTGTGATAACAAACGGCAGGAAATGTAGGAAGAATCTATTTACTTTAATTTCAAGGGGTTCTTCCAAGTTTTTAATCATTTCTGGAAACTCTAATTACGTATTTTAAGAGTTTTACCACGACTAGAGAGCTTTCTTACAAATATGTACTGGAACCGTCAGGATTTTAAAAGAGTCATACAAAAGTCGCCAGAGTAATGCGGTCTCAATTGGAAACATAAGCAGTACAGTGCTCACTTACAGGCTTTCTGCACAAATTTTGAGCTGTATAAACAAGAATTCCTAATATTTGAAAGCAAATTCAAGTGAAAACGCTCCCTAAAGTGCCTGGAGTTGTAAATATTATCAGTTTGCTGGTCATTTCACGGCTTTCCACTGGTAATGTCTGTGATTACAAACGGCAGGAAATGTAGGAAGAATCGATTTACTTTAATTTCAAGGGGTTCTTCCAAGTTTTTAATCATTTCTGGAAACTCTAATTACGTACTTTAAGGGTTTTACCACAACTAGAGAGTTTTCTTACAAATATGTACTGGAACCGTCAGGATTTTAAAAGAGTCATAAAAAAGTCGCCAGAGTAATGGGACCTCAATTGTAAACATAAGCAGTACAGTCCTCACTTACAGGCTTTCTACACATTTTGAGCTGTATAAACAAGAATTACTAATATTTGAAAGCAAATTCAAGTGAAAACGCTCCCTAAAGTGCCCGGAGTTGTAAATATTGTCACTTTGCTGGTCATTTCACGGCTTTCCACTGGTAATGTCTGTGATTACAAACGGCAGGAAATGTAGGAAGAATCGATTTACTTTAATTTCAAGGGGTTCTTCCAAGTTTTTAATCATTTCTGGAAACTCTAATTACGTATTTAAGAGTTTTACCACAACTAGAGAGTTTTCTTACAAATATGTACTGGAACCGTCAGGATTTTAACAGAGTCATACAAAACTCGCCAGAGTAATGGGGCCTCAATTGTAAACATACACAGTTTAGACCTCACTCACAGGCTTTCTACACAAATTTTGAGCTGTATAAACAAGAATTCCTAATATTTGAAAGCAAATTCAAGTGAAAACGCTCCCTAAAGTGCCTGGAGTTGTAAATATTATCAGTTTGCTGGTCATTTCACGGCTTTCCACTGGTAATGTCTGTGATTACAAACGGCAGGAAATGTAGGAAGAATCGATTTACTTTAATTTCAAGGGGTTCTTCCAAGTTTTTAATCATTTCTGGAAACTCTAATTACGTACTTTAAGAGTTTTACCACAACTAGAGAGTTTTCTTACAAATATGTACTGGAACCGTCAGGATTTTAAAAGAGTCATAAAAAAGTCGCCAGAGTAATGGGACCTCAATTGTAAACATGAGCAGTACAGTCCTCACTTACAGGCTTTCTACACATTTTGAGCTGTATAAACAAGAATTACTAATATTTGAAAGCAAATTCAAGTGAAAACGCTCCCTAAAGTGCCCGGAGTTGTAAATATTGTCACTTTGCTGGTCATTTCACGGCTTTCCACTGGTGATGTCTGTGATAACAAACGGCAGGAAATGTAGGAAGAATCTATTTACTTTAATTTCAAGGGGTTCTTCCAAGTTTTTAATCATTTCTGGAAACTCTAATTACGTATTTTAAGAGTTTTACCACGACTAGAGAGCTTTCTTACAAATATGTACTGGAACCGTCAGGATTTTAAAAGAGTCATACAAAAGTCGCCAGAGTAATGCGGCCTCAATTGTAAACATAAGCAGTACAGTCCTCCCTTACAGGCTTTCTACACAAATTTTGAGCTGTATAAACAAGAATTCCTAATACTTGAAAGCAAATTCAAGTGAAAACGCTCCCTAAAGTGCCCAGAGTTGTAAATATTATCAGTTTGCTGGTCATTTCACGGCTTTCCACTGGTAATGTCTGTGATTACAAACGGCAGGAAATGTAGGAATAATCTATTGACTTTAATTTCAAGGCGTTCTTCCAAGTTTTTAATCATTTCTGGAAACTCTAATTACGTACTTTAAGAGTTTTACCACAACTAGAGAGTTTTCTTACAAATATGTACTGGAACCGTCAGGATTTTAAAAGAGTCATAAAAAAGTCGCCAGAGTAATGGGACCTCAATTGTAAACATAAGCAGTACAGTCCTCACTTACAGGCTTTCTACACATTTTGAGCTGTATAAACAAGAATTACTAATATTTGAAAGCAAATTCAAGTGAAAACGCTCCCTAAAGTGCCCGGAGTTGTAAATATTATCAGTTTGCTGGTCATTTCACGGCTTTCCACTGGTAATGTCTGTGATTACAAACGGCAGGAAATGTAGGAAGAATCGATTTACTTTAATTTCAAGGGGTTCTTCCAAGTTTTTAATCATTTCTGGAAACTCTAATTACGTATTTAAGAGTTTTACCACAACTAGAGAGTTTTCTTACAAATATGTACTGGAACCGTCAGGATTTTAACAGAGTCATACAAAACTCGCCAGAGTAATGGGGCCTCAATTGTAAACATACACAGTTTAGACCTCACTCACAGGCTTTCTACACAAATTTTGAGCTGTATAAACAAGAATTCCTAATATTTGAAAGCAAATTCAAGTGAAAACGCTCCCTAAAGTGCCCGGAGTTGTAAATATTGTCACTTTGCTGGTCATTTCACGGCTTTCCACTGGTGATGTCTGTGATAACAAACGGCAGGAAATGTAGGAAGAATCTATTTACTTTAATTTCAAGGGGTTCTTCCAAGTTTTTAATCATTTCTGGAAACTCTAATTACGTATTTTAAGAGTTTTACCACGACTAGAGAGCTTTCTTACAAATATGTACTGGAACCGTCAGGATTTTAAAAGAGTCATACAAAAGTCGCCAGAGTAATGCGGCCTCAATTGTAAACATAAGCAGTACAGTCCTCCCTTACAGGCTTTCTACACAAATTTTGAGCTGTATAAACAAGAATTCCTAATACTTGAAAGCAAATTCAAGTGAAAACGCTCCCTAAAGTGCCCAGAGTTGTAAATATTATCAGTTTGCTGGTCATTTCACGGCTTTCCACTGGTAATGTCTGTGATTACAAACGGCAGGAAATGTAGGAATAATCTATTGACTTTAATTTCAAGGCGTTCTTCCAAGTTTTTAATCATTTCTGGAAACTCTAATTACGTACTTTAAGAGTTTTACCACAACTAGAGAGTTTTCTTACAAATATGTACTGGAACCGTCAGGATTTTAAAAGAGTCATAAAAAAGTCGCCAGAGTAATGGGACCTCAATTGTAAACATAAGCAGTACAGTCCTCACTTACAGGCTTTCTACACATTTTGAGCTGTATAAACAAGAATTACTAATATTTGAAAGCAAATTCAAGTGAAAACGCTCCCTAAAGTGCCCGGAGTTGTAAATATTATCAGTTTGCTGGTCATTTCACGGCTTTCCACTGGTAATGTCTGTGATTACAAACGGCAGGAAATGTAGGAAGAATCGATTTACTTTAATTTCAAGGGGTTCTTCCAAGTTTTTAATCATTTCTGGAAACTCTAATTACGTATTTAAGAGTTTTACCACAACTAGAGAGTTTTCTTACAAATATGTACTGGAACCGTCAGGATTTTAACAGAGTCATACAAAACTCGCCAGAGTAATGGGGCCTCAATTGTAAACATACACAGTTTAGACCTCACTCACAGGCTTTCTACACAAATTTTGAGCTGTATAAACAAGAATTCCTAATATTTGAAAGCAAATTCAAGTGAAAACGCTCCCTAAAGTGCCCGGAGTTGTAAATATTGTCACTTTGCTGGTCATTTCACGGCTTTCCACTGGTGATGTCTGTGATAACAAACGGCAGGAAATGTAGGAAGAATCTATTTACTTTAATTTCAAGGGGTTCTTCCAAGTTTTTAATCATTTCTGGAAACTCTAATTACGTATTTTAAGAGTTTTACCACGACTAGAGAGCTTTCTTACAAATATGTACTGGAACCGTCAGGATTTTAAAAGAGTCATACAAAAGTCGCCAGAGTAATGCGGCCTCAATTGTAAACATAAGCAGTACAGTCCTCCCTTACAGGCTTTCTACACAAATTTTGAGCTGTATAAACAAGAATTCCTAATACTTGAAAGCAAATTCAAGTGAAAACGCTCCCTAAAGTGCCCAGAGTTGTAAATATTATCAGTTTGCTGGTCATTTCACGGCTTTCCACTGGTAATGTCTGTGATTACAAACGGCAGGAAATGTAGGAATAATCTATTGACTTTAATTTCAAGGGGTTCTTCCAAGTTTTTAATCATTTCTGGAAACTCTGATTATGTATTTTAAGAGTTTTACCACAACTAGAGAGTTTTCTTACAAATATGTACTGGAACCGTCAGGATTTTAACAGAGTCACACAAAACTCGCCAGAGTAATGGGGCCTCAATTGTAAACATACGCAGTTTAGACCTCACTCACAGGCTTTCTACACAAATTTTGAGCTGTATAAACAAGAATTCCTAATATTTGAAAGCAAATTCAACTGAAAACGCTCCCTAAAGTGCCCGGAGTTGTAAATATTATCAGTTTGCTGGTCATTTCACGGCTTTCCACTGGTAATGTCTGTGATTACAAACGGCAGGAAATGTAGGAAGAATCTATTTACTTTAATTTGAAGGGGTTCTTCCAAGTTTTTAATCATTTCTGGAAACTGTAATTGCGTATTTTAAGAGTTTTACCAAAACTAGAGACTTTTCTTACAAATATGTACTGGAACCGTCAGGATTTTAAAAGAGTCATAAAAAAGTCGCCAGAGTAATGGGACCTCAATAGTAAACATGAGCAGTACAGTCCTCACTTACAGGCTTTCTGCACAAATTTTGAGCTGTATAAACAAGAATTCCTAATATTTGAAAGCAAATTCAAGTGAAAACGCTCCCTAAAGTGCCTGGAGTCGTAAATATTATCAGTTTGCTGGTCATTTCACGGCTTTCCACTGGTAATGTCTGTGATTACAAACGGCAGGAAATGTAGGAAGAATCGATTTACTTTAATTTCAAGGGGTTCTTCCAAGTTTTTAATCATTTCTGGAAACTCTAATTACGTACTTTAAGAGTTTTACCACAACTAGAGAGTTTTCTTACAAATATGTACTGGAACCGTCAGGATTTTAAAAGAGTCATAAAAAAGTCGCCAGAGTAATGGGACCTCAATTGTAAACATGAGCAGTACAGTCCTCACTTACAGGCTTTCTACACATTTTGAGCTGTATAAACAAGAATTACTAATATTTGAAAGCAAATTCAAGTGAAAACGCTCCCTAAAGTGCCCGGAGTTGTAAATATTGTCACTTTGCTGGTCATTTCACGGCTTTCCACTGCTAATGTCTGTGATTACAAACGGCAGGAAATGTAGGAAGAATCGATTTACTTTAATTTCAAGGGGTTCTTCCAAGTTTTTAATCATTTCTGGAAACTCTAATTACGTATTTAAGAGTTTTACCACAACTAGAGAGTTTTCTTACAAATATGTACTGGAACCGTCAGGATTTTAACAGAGTCATACAAAACTCGCCAGAGTCATGGGGCCTCAATTGTAAACATACGCAGTTTAGACCTCACTCACAGGCTTTCTACACAAATTTTGAGCTGTATAAACAAGAATTCCTAATATTTGAAAGCAAATTCAAGTAAAAACGCTCCCTAAAGTGCCTGGAGTTGTAAATATTATCAGTTTGCTGGTCATTTCACGGCATTCCACTGGTAATGTCTGTGATTACAAATGGCAGGAAATGTAGGAAGAATCTATTTACTTTAATTTGAAGGGGTTCTTCCAAGTTTTTAATCATTTCTGGAAACTGTAATTGCGTATTTTAAGATTTTTACCAAAACTAGAGACTTTTCTTACAAATATGTACTGGAACCGTCAGAATTTTAACAGAGTCATACAAAACTCGCCAGAGTAATGCGGTCTCAATTGTAAACATAAGCAGTACAGTGCTCACTTACAGGCTTTCTGCTCAAATTTTGAGCTGTATAAACAAGAATTCCTAATATTTGAAAGCAAATTCAAGTGAAAACGCTCCCTAAAGTGCCTGGAGTTGTAAATATTATCAGTTTGCTGGTCATTTCACGGCTTTCCACTGGTAATGTCTGTGATTACAAACGGCAGGAAATGTAGGAAGAATCGATTTACTTTAATTTCAAGGGGTTCTTCCAAGTTTTTAATCATTTCTGGAAACTCTAATTACGTACTTTAAGAGTTTTACCACAACTAGAGAGTTTTCTTACAAATATGTACTGGAACCGTCAGGATTTTAAAAGAGTCATAAAAAAGTCGCCAGAGTAATGGGACCTCAATTGTAAACATAAGCAGTACAGTCCTCACTTACAGGCTTTCTACACATTTTGAGCTGTATAAACAAGAATTACTAATATTTGAAAGCAAATTCAAGTGAAAACGCTCCCTAAAGTGCCCGGAGTTGTAAATATTATCAGTTTGCTGGTCATTTCACGGCTTTCCACTGGTAATGTCTGTGATTACAAACGGCAGGAAATGTAGGAAGAATCGATTTACTTTAATTTCAAGGGGTTCTTCCAAGTTTTTAATCATTTCTGGAAACTCTAATTACGTATTTAAGAGTTTTACCACAACTAGAGAGTTTTCTTACAAATATGTACTGGAACCGTCAGGATTTTAACAGAGTCATACAAAACTCGCCAGAGTAATGGGGCCTCAATTGTAAACATAAGCAGTACAGTCCTCCCTTACAGGCTTTCTACACAAATTTTGAGCTGTATAAACAAGAATTCCTAATATTTGAAAGCAAATTCAACTAATAACGATCCCTAAAGTGCCCGGAGTTGTAAATATTATCAGTTTGCTGGTCATTTCAAGGCTTTCCACTGGTGATGTCTGTGATAACAAACGGCAGGAAATGTAGGAAGAATCTATTTACTTTAATTTCAAGGGGTTCTTCCAAGTTTTTAATCATTTCTGGAGACTCTAATTACGTATTTTAAGAGTTTTACCACGACTAGAGAGCTTTCTTACAAATATGTACTGGAACCGTCAGGATTTTAAAAGAGTCATACAAAAGTCGCCAGAGTAATGCGGCCTCAATTGTAAACATAAGCAGTACAGTCCTCCCTTACAGGCTTTCTACACAAATTTTGAGCTGTATAAACAAGAATTCCTAATATTTGAAAGCAAATTCAAGTGAAAACGCTCCCTAAATTGCCCAGAGTTGTAAATATTATCAGTTTGCTGGTCATTTCACGGCTTTCCACTGGTAATGTCTGTGATTACAAACGGCAGGAAATGTAGGAATAATCTATTGACTTTAATTTCAAGGGGTTCTTCCAAGTTTTTAATCATTTCTGGAAACTTTGATTATGTATTTTAAGAGTTTTACCACAACTAGAGAGTTTTCTTACAAATATGTACTGGAACCGTCAGGATTTTAACAGAGTCACACAAAACTCGCCAGAGTAATGGGGCCTCAATTGTAAACATACGCAGTTTAGACCTCACTCACAGGCTTTCTACACAAATTTTGAGCTGTATAAACAAGAATTCCTAATATTTGAAAGCAAATTCAAGTGAAAACGCTCCCTAAAGTGCCCGGAGTTGTAAATATTATCAGTTTGCTGGTCATTTCACGGCTTTCCACTGGTAATGTCTGTGATTACAAACGGCAGGAAATGTAGGAAGAATCTATTTACTTTAATTTGAAGGGGTTCTTCCAAGTTTTTAATCATTTCTGGAAACTGTAATTGCGTATTTTAAGAGTTTTACCAAAACTAGAGACTTTTCTTACAAATATGTACTGGAACCGTCAGAATTTTAACAGAGTCATACAAAACTCGCCAGAGTAATGCGGTCTCAATTGGAAACATAAGCTGTACAGTGCTCACTTACAGGCTTTCTGCACAAATTTTGAGCTGTATAAACAAGAATTCCTAATATTTGAAAGCAAATTCAAGTGAAAACGCTCCCTAAAGTGCCTGGAGTTGTAAATATTATCAGTTTGCTGGTCATTTCACGGCTTTCCACTGGTAATGTCTGTGATTACAAACGGCAGGAAATGTAGGAAGAATCGATTTACTTTAATTTCAAGGGGTTCTTCCAAGTTTTTAATCATTTCTGGAAACTCTAATTACGTACTTTAAGAGTTTTACCACAACTAGAGAGTTTTCTTACAAATATGTACTGGAACCGTCAGGATTTTAAAAGAGTCATAAAAAAGTCGCCAGAGTAATGGGACCTCAATTGTAAACATAAGCAGTACAGTCCTCACTTACAGGCTTTCTACACATTTTGAGCTGTATAAACAAGAATTACTAATATTTGAAAGCAAATTCAAGTAAAAACGCTCCCTAAAGTGCCTGGAGTTGTAAATATTATCAGTTTGCTGGTCATTTCACGGCATTCCACTGGTAATGTCTGTGATTACAAATGGCAGGAAATGTAGGAAGAATCTATTTACTTTAATTTGAAGGGGTTCTTCCAAGTTTTTAATCATTTCTGGAAACTGTAATTGCGTATTTTAAGATTTTTACCACGACTAGAGAGCTTTCTTACAAATATGTACTGGAACCGTCAGGATTTTAAAAGAGTCATACAAAAGTCGCCAGAGTAATGCGGCCTCAATTGTAAACATAAGCAGTACAGTCCTCCCTTACAGGCTTTCTACACAAATTTTGAGCTGTATAAACAAGAATTCCTAATACTTGAAAGCAAATTCAAGTGAAAACGCTCCCTAAAGTGCCCAGAGTTGTAAATATTATCAGTTTGCTGGTCATTTCACGGCTTTCCACTGGTAATGTCTGTGATTACAAACGGCAGGAAATGTAGGAATAATCTATTGACTTTAATTTCAAGGGGTTCTTCCAAGTTTTTAATCATTTCTGGAAACTCTGATTATGTATTTTAAGAGTTTTACCACAACTAGAGAGTTTTCTTACAAATATGTACTGGAACCGTCAGGATTTTAACAGAGTCACACAAAACTCGCCAGAGTAATGGGGCCTCAATTGTAAACATACGCAGTTTAGACCTCACTCACAGGCTTTCTACACAAATTTTGAGCTGTATAAACAAGAATTCCTAATATTTGAAAGCAAATTCAACTGAAAACGCTCCCTAAAGTGCCCGGAGTTGTAAATATTATCAGTTTGCTGGTCATTTCACGGCTTTCCACTGGTAATGTCTGTGATTACAAACGGCAGGAAATGTAGGAAGAATCTATTTACTTTAATTTGAAGGGGTTCTTCCAAGTTTTTAATCATTTCTGGAAACTGTAATTGCGTATTTTAAGAGTTTTACCAAAACTAGAGACTTTTCTTACAAATATGTACTGGAACCGTCAGGATTTTAAAAGAGTCATAAAAAAGTCGCCAGAGTAATGGGACCTCAATAGTAAACATGAGCAGTACAGTCCTCACTTACAGGCTTTCTGCACAAATTTTGAGCTGTATAAACAAGAATTCCTAATATTTGAAAGCAAATTCAAGTGAAAACGCTCCCTAAAGTGCCTGGAGTCGTAAATATTATCAGTTTGCTGGTCATTTCACGGCTTTCCACTGGTAATGTCTGTGATTACAAACGGCAGGAAATGTAGGAAGAATCGATTTACTTTAATTTCAAGGGGTTCTTCCAAGTTTTTAATCATTTCTGGAAACTCTAATTACGTACTTTAAGAGTTTTACCACAACTAGAGAGTTTTCTTACAAATATGTACTGGAACCGTCAGGATTTTAAAAGAGTCATAAAAAAGTCGCCAGAGTAATGGGACCTCAATTGTAAACATGAGCAGTACAGTCCTCACTTACAGGCTTTCTACACATTTTGAGCTGTATAAACAAGAATTACTAATATTTGAAAGCAAATTCAAGTGAAAACGCTCCCTAAAGTGCCCGGAGTTGTAAATATTGTCACTTTGCTGGTCATTTCACGGCTTTCCACTGCTAATGTCTGTGATTACAAACGGCAGGAAATGTAGGAAGAATCGATTTACTTTAATTTCAAGGGGTTCTTCCAAGTTTTTAATCATTTCTGGAAACTCTAATTACGTATTTAAGAGTTTTACCACAACTAGAGAGTTTTCTTACAAATATGTACTGGAACCGTCAGGATTTTAACAGAGTCATACAAAACTCGCCAGAGTCATGGGGCCTCAATTGTAAACATACGCAGTTTAGACCTCACTCACAGGCTTTCTACACAAATTTTGAGCTGTATAAACAAGAATTCCTAATATTTGAAAGCAAATTCAAGTAAAAACGCTCCCTAAAGTGCCTGGAGTTGTAAATATTATCAGTTTGCTGGTCATTTCACGGCATTCCACTGGTAATGTCTGTGATTACAAATGGCAGGAAATGTAGGAAGAATCTATTTACTTTAATTTGAAGGGGTTCTTCCAAGTTTTTAATCATTTCTGGAAACTGTAATTGCGTATTTTAAGATTTTTACCAAAACTAGAGACTTTTCTTACAAATATGTACTGGAACCGTCAGAATTTTAACAGAGTCATACAAAACTCGCCAGAGTAATGCGGTCTCAATTGTAAACATAAGCAGTACAGTGCTCACTTACAGGCTTTCTGCTCAAATTTTGAGCTGTATAAACAAGAATTCCTAATATTTGAAAGCAAATTCAAGTGAAAACGCTCCCTAAAGTGCCTGGAGTTGTAAATATTATCAGTTTGCTGGTCATTTCACGGCTTTCCACTGGTAATGTCTGTGATTACAAACGGCAGGAAATGTAGGAAGAATCGATTTACTTTAATTTCAAGGGGTTCTTCCAAGTTTTTAATCATTTCTGGAAACTCTAATTACGTACTTTAAGAGTTTTACCACAACTAGAGAGTTTTCTTACAAATATGTACTGGAACCGTCAGGATTTTAAAAGAGTCATAAAAAAGTCGCCAGAGTAATGGGACCTCAATTGTAAACATAAGCAGTACAGTCCTCACTTACAGGCTTTCTACACATTTTGAGCTGTATAAACAAGAATTACTAATATTTGAAAGCAAATTCAAGTGAAAACGCTCCCTAAAGTGCCCGGAGTTGTAAATATTATCAGTTTGCTGGTCATTTCACGGCTTTCCACTGGTAATGTCTGTGATTACAAACGGCAGGAAATGTAGGAAGAATCGATTTACTTTAATTTCAAGGGGTTCTTCCAAGTTTTTAATCATTTCTGGAAACTCTAATTACGTATTTAAGAGTTTTACCACAACTAGAGAGTTTTCTTACAAATATGTACTGGAACCGTCAGGATTTTAACAGAGTCATACAAAACTCGCCAGAGTAATGGGGCCTCAATTGTAAACATAAGCAGTACAGTCCTCCCTTACAGGCTTTCTACACAAATTTTGAGCTGTATAAACAAGAATTCCTAATATTTGAAAGCAAATTCAACTAATAACGATCCCTAAAGTGCCCGGAGTTGTAAATATTATCAGTTTGCTGGTCATTTCAAGGCTTTCCACTGGTGATGTCTGTGATAACAAACGGCAGGAAATGTAGGAAGAATCTATTTACTTTAATTTCAAGGGGTTCTTCCAAGTTTTTAATCATTTCTGGAGACTCTAATTACGTATTTTAAGAGTTTTACCACGACTAGAGAGCTTTCTTACAAATATGTACTGGAACCGTCAGGATTTTAAAAGAGTCATACAAAAGTCGCCAGAGTAATGCGGCCTCAATTGTAAACATAAGCAGTACAGTCCTCCCTTACAGGCTTTCTACACAAATTTTGAGCTGTATAAACAAGAATTCCTAATATTTGAAAGCAAATTCAAGTGAAAACGCTCCCTAAATTGCCCAGAGTTGTAAATATTATCAGTTTGCTGGTCATTTCACGGCTTTCCACTGGTAATGTCTGTGATTACAAACGGCAGGAAATGTAGGAATAATCTATTGACTTTAATTTCAAGGGGTTCTTCCAAGTTTTTAATCATTTCTGGAAACTTTGATTATGTATTTTAAGAGTTTTACCACAACTAGAGAGTTTTCTTACAAATATGTACTGGAACCGTCAGGATTTTAACAGAGTCACACAAAACTCGCCAGAGTAATGGGGCCTCAATTGTAAACATACGCAGTTTAGACCTCACTCACAGGCTTTCTACACAAATTTTGAGCTGTATAAACAAGAATTCCTAATATTTGAAAGCAAATTCAAGTGAAAACGCTCCCTAAAGTGCCCGGAGTTGTAAATATTATCAGTTTGCTGGTCATTTCACGGCTTTCCACTGGTAATGTCTGTGATTACAAACGGCAGGAAATGTAGGAAGAATCTATTTACTTTAATTTGAAGGGGTTCTTCCAAGTTTTTAATCATTTCTGGAAACTGTAATTGCGTATTTTAAGAGTTTTACCAAAACTAGAGACTTTTCTTACAAATATGTACTGGAACCGTCAGAATTTTAACAGAGTCATACAAAACTCGCCAGAGTAATGCGGTCTCAATTGGAAACATAAGCTGTACAGTGCTCACTTACAGGCTTTCTGCACAAATTTTGAGCTGTATAAACAAGAATTCCTAATATTTGAAAGCAAATTCAAGTGAAAACGCTCCCTAAAGTGCCTGGAGTTGTAAATATTATCAGTTTGCTGGTCATTTCACGGCTTTCCACTGGTAATGTCTGTGATTACAAACGGCAGGAAATGTAGGAAGAATCGATTTACTTTAATTTCAAGGGGTTCTTCCAAGTTTTTAATCATTTCTGGAAACTCTAATTACGTACTTTAAGAGTTTTACCACAACTAGAGAGTTTTCTTACAAATATGTACTGGAACCGTCAGGATTTTAAAAGAGTCATAAAAAAGTCGCCAGAGTAATGGGACCTCAATTGTAAACATAAGCAGTACAGTCCTCACTTACAGGCTTTCTACACATTTTGAGCTGTATAAACAAGAATTACTAATATTTGAAAGCAAATTCAAGTAAAAACGCTCCCTAAAGTGCCTGGAGTTGTAAATATTATCAGTTTGCTGGTCATTTCACGGCATTCCACTGGTAATGTCTGTGATTACAAATGGCAGGAAATGTAGGAAGAATCTATTTACTTTAATTTGAAGGGGTTCTTCCAAGTTTTTAATCATTTCTGGAAACTGTAATTGCGTATTTTAAGATTTTTACCACGACTAGAGAGCTTTCTTACAAATATGTACTGGAACCGTCAGGATTTTAAAAGAGTCATACAAAAGTCGCCAGAGTAATGCGGCCTCAATTGTAAACATAAGCAGTACAGTCCTCCCTTACAGGCTTTCTACACAAATTTTGAGCTGTATAAACAAGAATTCCTAATACTTGAAAGCAAATTCAAGTGAAAACGCTCCCTAAAGTGCCCAGAGTTGTAAATATTATCAGTTTGCTGGTCATTTCACGGCTTTCCACTGGTAATGTCTGTGATTACAAACGGCAGGAAATGTAGGAATAATCTATTGACTTTAATTTCAAGGGGTTCTTCCAAGTTTTTAATCATTTCTGGAAACTCTGATTATGTATTTTAAGAGTTTTACCACAACTAGAGAGTTTTCTTACAAATATGTACTGGAACCGTCAGGATTTTAACAGAGTCACACAAAACTCGCCAGAGTCATGGGGCCTCAATTGTAAACATACGCAGTTTAGACCTCACTCACAGGCTTTCTACACAAATTTTGAGCTGTATAAACAAGAATTCCTAATATTTGAAAGCAAATTCAACTGAAAACGCTCCCTAAAGTGCCCGGAGTTGTAAATATTATCAGTTTGCTGGTCATTTCACGGCTTTCCACTGGTAATGTCTGTGATTACAAACGGCAGGAAATGTAGGAAGAATCTATTTACTTTAATTTGAAGGGGTTCTTCCAAGTTTTTAATCATTTCTGGAAACTGTAATTGCGTATTTTAAGAGTTTTACCAAAACTAGAGACTTTTCTTACAAATATGTACTGGAACCGTCAGAATTTTAACAGAGTCACACAAAACTCGCCAGAGTAATGCGGTCTCAATTGTAAACATAAGCAGTACAGTGCTCACTTACAGGCTTTCTGCACAAATTTTGAGCTGTATAAACAAGAATTCCTAATATTTGAAAGCAAATTCAAGTTAAAACGCTCCCTAAAGTGCCTGGAGTTGTAAATATTATCAGTTTGCTGGTCATTTCACGGTTTTCCACTGGTAATGTCTGTGATTACAAACGGCAGGAAATGTAGGAAGAATCGATTTACTTTAATTTCAAGGGGTTCTTCCAAGTTTTTAATCATTTCTGGAAACTCTAATTACGTACTTTAAGAGTTTTACCACAACTAGAGAGTTTTCTTACAAATATGTACTGGAACCGTCAGGATTTTAACAGAGTCATACAAAACTCGCCAGAGTAATGGGGCCTCAATTGTAAACATAAGCAGTACAGTCCTCCCTTACAGGCTTTCTACACAAATTTTGAGCTGTATAAACAAGAATTCCTAATATTTGAAAGCAAATTCAACTAATAACGATCCCTAAAGTGCCCGTAGTTGTAAATATTATCAGTTTGCTGGTCATTTCAAGGCTTTCCACTGGTGATGTCTGTGATAACAAACGGCAGGAAATGTAGGAAGAATCTATTTACTTTAATTTCAAGGGGTTCTTCCAAGTTTTTAATCATTTCTGGAAACTCTAATTACGTATTTTAAGAGTTTTACCACGACTAGAGAGCTTTCTTACAAATATGTACTGGAACCGTCAGGATTTTAAAAGAGTCATACAAAAGTCGCCAGAGTAATGCGGTCTCAATTGGAAACATAAGCAGTACAGTGCTCACTTACAGGCTTTCTGCACAAATTTTGAGCTGTATAAACAAGAATTCCTAATATTTGAAAGCAAATTCAAGTGAAAACGCTCCCTAAAGTGCCTGGAGTTGTAAATATTATCAGTTTGCTGGTCATTTCACGGCTTTCCACTGGTAATGTCTGTGATTACAAACGGCAGGAAATGTAGGAAGAATCGATTTACTTTAATTTCAAGGGGTTCTTCCAAGTTTTTAATCATTTCTGGAAACTCTAATTACGTACTTTAAGAGTTTTACCACAACTAGAGAGTTTTCTTACAAATATGTACTGGAACCGTCAGGATTTTAAAAGAGTCATAAAAAAGTCGCCAGAGTAATGGGACCTCAATTGTAAACATAAGCAGTACAGTCCTCACTTACAGGCTTTCTACACATTTTGAGCTGTATAAACAAGAATTACTAATATTTGAAAGCAAATTCAAGTGAAAACGCTCCCTAAAGTGCCCGGAGTTGTAAATATTATCAGTTTGCTGGTCATTTCACGGCTTTCCACTGGTAATGTCTGTGATTACAAACGGCAGGAAATGTAGGAAGAATCGATTTACTTTAATTTCAAGGGGTTCTTCCAAGTTTTTAATCATTTCTGGAAACTCTAATTACGTATTTAAGAGTTTTACCACAACTAGAGAGTTTTCTTACAAATATGTACTGGAACCGTCAGGATTTTAACAGAGTCATACAAAACTCGCCAGAGTAATGGGGCCTCAATTGTAAACATACACAGTTTAGACCTCACTCACAGGCTTTCTACACAAATTTTGAGCTGTATAAACAAGAATTCCTAATATTTGAAAGCAAATTCAAGTGAAAACGCTCCCTAAAGTGCCTGGAGTTGTAAATATTATCAGTTTGCTGGTCATTTCACGGCTTTCCACTGGTAATGTCTGTGATTACAAACGGCAGGAAATGTAGGAAGAATCGATTTACTTTAATTTCAAGGGGTTCTTCCAAGTTTTTAATCATTTCTGGAAACTCTAATTACGTACTTTAAGAGTTTTACCACAACTAGAGAGTTTTCTTACAAATATGTACTGGAACCGTCAGGATTTTAAAAGAGTCATAAAAAAGTCGCCAGAGTAATGGGACCTCAATTGTAAACATGAGCAGTACAGTCCTCACTTACAGGCTTTCTACACATTTTGAGCTGTATAAACAAGAATTACTAATATTTGAAAGCAAATTCAAGTGAAAACGCTCCCTAAAGTGCCCGGAGTTGTAAATATTGTCACTTTGCTGGTCATTTCACGGCTTTCCACTGGTGATGTCTGTGATAACAAACGGCAGGAAATGTAGGAAGAATCTATTTACTTTAATTTCAAGGGGTTCTTCCAAGTTTTTAATCATTTCTGGAAACTCTAATTACGTATTTTAAGAGTTTTACCACGACTAGAGAGCTTTCTTACAAATATGTACTGGAACCGTCAGGATTTTAAAAGAGTCATACAAAAGTCGCCAGAGTAATGCGGCCTCAATTGTAAACATAAGCAGTACAGTCCTCCCTTACAGGCTTTCTACACAAATTTTGAGCTGTATAAACAAGAATTCCTAATACTTGAAAGCAAATTCAAGTGAAAACGCTCCCTAAAGTGCCCAGAGTTGTAAATATTATCAGTTTGCTGGTCATTTCACGGCTTTCCACTGGTAATGTCTGTGATTACAAACGGCAGGAAATGTAGGAATAATCTATTGACTTTAATTTCAAGGCGTTCTTCCAAGTTTTTAATCATTTCTGGAAACTCTGATTATGTATTTTAAGAGTTTTACCACAACTAGAGAGTTTTCTTACAAATATGTACTGGAACCGTCAGGATTTTAACAGAGTCACACAAAACTCGCCAGAGTAATGGGGCCTCAATTGTAAACATACGCAGTTTAGACCTCACTCACAGGCTTTCTACACAAATTTTGAGCTGTATAAACAAGAATTCCTAATATTTGAAAGCAAATTCAACTGAAAACGCTCCCTAAAGTGCCCGGAGTTGTAAATATTATCAGTTTGCTGGTCATTTCACGGCTTTCCACTGGTAATGTCTGTGATTACAAACGGCAGGAAATGTAGGAAGAATCTATTTACTTTAATTTGAAGGGGTTCTTCCAAGTTTTTAATCATTTCTGGAAACTGTAATTGCGTATTTTAAGAGTTTTACCAAAACTAGAGACTTTTCTTACAAATATGTACTGGAACCGTCAGGATTTTAAAAGAGTCATAAAAAAGTCGCCAGAGTAATGGGACCTCAATAGTAAACATGAGCAGTACAGTCCTCACTTACAGGCTTTCTGCACAAATTTTGAGCTGTATAAACAAGAATTCCTAATATTTGAAAGCAAATTCAAGTGAAAACGCTCCCTAAAGTGCCTGGAGTTGTAAATATTATCAGTTTGCTGGTCATTTCACGGCTTTCCACTGGTAATGTCTGTGATTACAAACGGCAGGAAATGTAGGAAGAATCGATTTACTTTAATTTCAAGGGGTTCTTCCAAGTTTTTAATCATTTCTGGAAACTCTAATTACGTACTTTAAGAGTTTTACCACAACTAGAGAGTTTTCTTACAAATATGTACTGGAACCGTCAGGATTTTAAAAGAGTCATAAAAAAGTCGCCAGAGTAATGGGACCTCAATTGTAAACATGAGCAGTACAGTCCTCACTTACAGGCTTTCTACACATTTTGAGCTGTATAAACAAGAATTACTAATATTTGAAAGCAAATTCAAGTGAAAACGCTCCCTAAAGTGCCCGGAGTTGTAAATATTGTCACTTTGCTGGTCATTTCACGGCTTTCCACTGCTAATGTCTGTGATTACAAACGGCAGGAAATGTAGGAAGAATCGATTTACTTTAATTTCAAGGGGTTCTTCCAAGTTTTTAATCATTTCTGGAAACTCTAATTACGTATTTAAGAGTTTTACCACAACTAGAGAGTTTTCTTACAAATATGTACTGGAACCGTCAGGATTTTAACAGAGTCATACAAAACTCGCCAGAGTCATGGGGCCTCAATTGTAAACATACGCAGTTTAGACCTCACTCACAGGCTTTCTACACAAATTTTGAGCTGTATAAACAAGAATTCCTAATATTTGAAAGCAAATTCAAGTAAAAACGCTCCCTAAAGTGCCTGGAGTTGTAAATATTATCAGTTTGCTGGTCATTTCACGGCATTCCACTGGTAATGTCTGTGATTACAAATGGCAGGAAATGTAGGAAGAATCTATTTACTTTAATTTGAAGGGGTTCTTCCAAGTTTTTAATCATTTCTGGAAACTGTAATTGCGTATTTTAAGATTTTTACCAAAACTAGAGACTTTTCTTACAAATATGTACTGGAACCGTCAGAATTTTAACAGAGTCATACAAAACTCGCCAGAGTAATGCGGTCTCAATTGTAAACATAAGCAGTACAGTGCTCACTTACAGGCTTTCTGCTCAAATTTTGAGCTGTATAAACAAGAATTCCTAATATTTGAAAGCAAATTCAAGTGAAAACGCTCCCTAAAGTGCCTGGAGTTGTAAATATTATCAGTTTGCTGGTCATTTCACGGCTTTCCACTGGTAATGTCTGTGATTACAAACGGCAGGAAATGTAGGAAGAATCGATTTACTTTAATTTCAAGGGGTTCTTCCAAGTTTTTAATCATTTCTGGAAACTCTAATTACGTACTTTAAGAGTTTTACCACAACTAGAGAGTTTTCTTACAAATATGTACTGGAACCGTCAGGATTTTAAAAGAGTCATAAAAAAGTCGCCAGAGTAATGGGACCTCAATTGTAAACATAAGCAGTACAGTCCTCACTTACAGGCTTTCTACACATTTTGAGCTGTATAAACAAGAATTACTAATATTTGAAAGCAAATTCAAGTGAAAACGCTCCCTAAAGTGCCCGGAGTTGTAAATATTATCAGTTTGCTGGTCATTTCACGGCTTTCCACTGGTAATGTCTGTGATTACAAACGGCAGGAAATGTAGGAAGAATCGATTTACTTTAATTTCAAGGGGTTCTTCCAAGTTTTTAATCATTTCTGGAAACTCTAATTACGTATTTAAGAGTTTTACCACAACTAGAGAGTTTTCTTACAAATATGTACTGGAACCGTCAGGATTTTAACAGAGTCATACAAAACTCGCCAGAGTAATGGGGCCTCAATTGTAAACATAAGCAGTACAGTCCTCCCTTACAGGCTTTCTACACAAATTTTGAGCTGTATAAACAAGAATTCCTAATATTTGAAAGCAAATTCAACTAATAACGATCCCTAAAGTGCCCGGAGTTGTAAATATTATCAGTTTGCTGGTCATTTCAAGGCTTTCCACTGGTGATGTCTGTGATAACAAACGGCAGGAAATGTAGGAAGAATCTATTTACTTTAATTTCAAGGGGTTCTTCCAAGTTTTTAATCATTTCTGGAGACTCTAATTACGTATTTTAAGAGTTTTACCACGACTAGAGAGCTTTCTTACAAATATGTACTGGAACCGTCAGGATTTTAAAAGAGTCATACAAAAGTCGCCAGAGTAATGCGGCCTCAATTGTAAACATAAGCAGTACAGTCCTCCCTTACAGGCTTTCTACACAAATTTTGAGCTGTATAAACAAGAATTCCTAATATTTGAAAGCAAATTCAAGTGAAAACGCTCCCTAAAGTGCCCAGAGTTGTAAATATTATCAGTTTGCTGGTCATTTCACGGCTTTCCACTGGTAATGTCTGTGATTACAAACGGCAGGAAATGTAGGAATAATCTATTGACTTTAATTTCAAGGGGTTCTTCCAAGTTTTTAATCATTTCTGGAAACTTTGATTATGTATTTTAAGAGTTTTACCACAACTAGAGAGTTTTCTTACAAAAATGTACTGGAACCATCAGGATTTTAACAGAGTCATACAAAAGTCGCCAGACTAATACGGCCTCAATTGTAAACATAAGCAGTACAGTCCTCCCTTACAGGCTTTCTACACAAATTTTGAGCTGTATAAACAAGAATTCCTAATATTTGAAAGCAAATTCAAGTGAAAACGCTCCCTAAAGTGCCCAGAGTTGTAAATATTATCAGTTTGCTGGTCATTTCACGGCTTTCCACTGGTAATGTCTGTGATTACAAACGGCAGGAAATGTAGGAATAATCTATTGACTTTAATTTCAAGGGGTTCTTCCAAGTTTTTAATCATTTCTGGAAACTGTAATTGCGTATTTTAAGAGTTTTACCAAAACTAGAGACTTTTCTTACAAATATGTACTGGAACCGTCAGAATTTTAACAGAGTCATACAAAACTCGCCAGAGTAATGCGGTCTCAATTGGAAACATAAGCTGTACAGTGCTCACTTACAGGCTTTCTGCACAAATTTTGAGCTGTATAAACAAGAATTCCTAATATTTGAAAGCAAATTCAAGTGAAAACGCTCCCTAAAGTGCCTGGAGTTGTAAATATTATCAGTTTGCTGGTCATTTCACGGCTTTCCACTGGTAATGTCTGTGATTACAAACGGCAGGAAATGTAGGAAGAATCGATTTACTTTAATTTCAAGGGGTTCTTCCAAGTTTTTAATCATTTCTGGAAACTCTAATTACGTACTTTAAGAGTTTTACCACAACTAGAGAGTTTTCTTACAAATATGTACTGGAACCGTCAGGATTTTAAAAGAGTCATAAAAAAGTCGCCAGAGTAATGGGACCTCAATTGTAAACATAAGCAGTACAGTCCTCACTTACAGGCTTTCTACACATTTTGAGCTGTATAAACAAGAATTACTAATATTTGAAAGCAAATTCAAGTAAAAACGCTCCCTAAAGTGCCTGGAGTTGTAAATATTATCAGTTTGCTGGTCATTTCACGGCATTCCACTGGTAATGTCTGTGATTACAAATGGCAGGAAATGTAGGAAGAATCTATTTACTTTAATTTGAAGGGGTTCTTCCAAGTTTTTAATCATTTCTGGAAACTGTAATTGCGTATTTTAAGATTTTTACCACGACTAGAGAGCTTTCTTACAAATATGTACTGGAACCGTCAGGATTTTAAAAGAGTCATACAAAAGTCGCCAGAGTAATGCGGCCTCAATTGTAAACATAAGCAGTACAGTCCTCCCTTACAGGCTTTCTACACAAATTTTGAGCTGTATAAACAAGAATTCCTAATACTTGAAAGCAAATTCAAGTGAAAACGCTCCCTAAAGTGCCCAGAGTTGTAAATATTATCAGTTTGCTGGTCATTTCACGGCTTTCCACTGGTAATGTCTGTGATTACAAACGGCAGGAAATGTAGGAATAATCTATTGACTTTAATTTCAAGGGGTTCTTCCAAGTTTTTAATCATTTCTGGAAACTCTGATTATGTATTTTAAGAGTTTTACCACAACTAGAGAGTTTTCTTACAAATATGTACTGGAACCGTCAGGATTTTAACAGAGTCACACAAAACTCGCCAGAGTCATGGGGCCTCAATTGTAAACATACGCAGTTTAGACCTCACTCACAGGCTTTCTACACAAATTTTGAGCTGTATAAACAAGAATTCCTAATATGTGAAAGCAAATTCAACTGAAAACGCTCCCTAAAGTGCCCGGAGTTGTAAATATTATCAGTTTGCTGGTCATTTCACGGCTTTCCACTGGTAATGTCTGTGATTACAAACGGCAGGAAATGTAGGAAGAATCTATTTACTTTAATTTGAAGGGGTTCTTCCAAGTTTTTAATCATTTCTGGAAACTGTAATTGCGTATTTTAAGAGTTTTACCAAAACTAGAGACTTTTCTTACAAATATGTACTGGAACCGTCAGAATTTTAACAGAGTCACACAAAACTCGCCAGAGTAATGCGGTCTCAATTGTAAACATAAGCAGTACAGTGCTCACTTACAGGCTTTCTGCACAAATTTTGAGCTGTATAAACAAGAATTCCTAATATTTGAAAGCAAATTCAAGTTAAAACGCTCCCTAAAGTGCCTGGAGTTGTAAATATTATCAGTTTGCTGGTCATTTCACGGTTTTCCACTGGTAATGTCTGTGATTACAAACGGCAGGAAATGTAGGAAGAATCGATTTACTTTAATTTCAAGGGGTTCTTCCAAGTTTTTAATCATTTCTGGAAACTCTAATTACGTACTTTAAGAGTTTTACCACAACTAGAGAGTTTTCTTACAAATATGTACTGGAACCGTCAGGATTTTAACAGAGTCATACAAAACTCGCCAGAGTAATGGGGCCTCAATTGTAAACATAAGCAGTACAGTCCTCCCTTACAGGCTTTCTACACAAATTTTGAGCTGTATAAACAAGAATTCCTAATATTTGAAAGCAAATTCAACTAATAACGATCCCTAAAGTGCCCGTAGTTGTAAATATTATCAGTTTGCTGGTCATTTCAAGGCTTTCCACTGGTGATGTCTGTGATAACAAACGGCAGGAAATGTAGGAAGAATCTATTTACTTTAATTTCAAGGGGTTCTTCCAAGTTTTTAATCATTTCTGGAAACTCTAATTACGTATTTTAAGAGTTTTACCACGACTAGAGAGCTTTCTTACAAATATGTACTGGAACCGTCAGGATTTTAAGAGTCATACAAAAGTCGCCAGAGTAATGCGGTCTCAATTGGAAACATAAGCAGTACAGTGCTCACTTACAGGCTTTCTGCACAAATTTTGAGCTGTATAAACAAGAATTCCTAATATTTGAAAGCAAATTCAAGTGAAAACGCTCCCTAAAGTGCCTGGAGTTGTAAATATTATCAGTTTGCTGGTCATTTCACGGCTTTCCACTGGTAATGTCTGTGATTACAAACGGCAGGAAATGTAGGAAGAATCGATTTACTTTAATTTCAAGGGGTTCTTCCAAGTTTTTAATCATTTCTGGAAACTCTAATTACGTACTTTAAGAGTTTTACCACAACTAGAGAGTTTTCTTACAAATATGTACTGGAACCGTCAGGATTTTAAAAGAGTCATAAAAAAGTCGCCAGAGTAATGGGACCTCAATTGTAAACATAAGCAGTACAGTCCTCACTTACAGGCTTTCTACACATTTTGAGCTGTATAAACAAGAATTACTAATATTTGAAAGCAAATTCAAGTGAAAACGCTCCCTAAAGTGCCCGGAGTTGTAAATATTATCAGTTTGCTGGTCATTTCACGGCTTTCCACTGGTAATGTCTGTGCTTACAAACGGCAGGAAATGTAGGAAGAATCGATTTACTTTAATTTCAAGGGGTTCTTCCAAGTTTTTAATCATTTCTGGAAACTCTAATTACGTATTTAAGAGTTTTACCACAACTAGAGAGTTTTCTTACAAATATGTACTGGAACCGTCAGGATTTTAAAAGAGTCATAAAAAAGTCGCCAGAGTAATGGGACCTCAATTGTAAACATAAGCAGTACAGTCCTCACTTACAGGCTTTCTACACATTTTGAGCTGTATAAACAAGAATTACTAATATTTGAAAGCAAATTCAAGTGAAAACGCTCCCTAAAGTGCCCGGAGTTGTAAATATTATCAGTTTGCTGGTCATTTCACGGCTTTCCACTGGTAATGTCTGTGATTACAAACGGCAGGAAATGTAGGAAGAATCGATTTACTTTAATTTCAAGGGGTTCTTCCAAGTTTTTAATCATTTCTGGAAACTCTAATTACGTACTTTAAGAGTTTTACCACAACTAGAGAGTTTTCTTACAAATATGTACTGGAACCGTCAGGATTTTAAAAGAGTCATAAAAAAGTCGCCAGAGTAATGGGACCTCAATTGTAAACATGAGCAGTACAGTCCTCACTTACAGGCTTTCTACACATTTTGAGCTGTATAAACAAGAATTACTAATATTTGAAAGCAAATTCAAGTGAAAACGCTCCCTAAAGTGCCCGGAGTTGTAAATATTGTCACTTTGCTGGTCATTTCACGGCTTTCCACTGGTGATGTCTGTGATAACAAACGGCAGGAAATGTAGGAAGAATCTATTTACTTTAATTTCAAGGGGTTCTTCCAAGTTTTTAATCATTTCTGGAAACTCTAATTACGTATTTTAAGAGTTTTACCACGACTAGAGAGCTTTCTTACAAATATGTACTGGAACCGTCAGGATTTTAAAAGAGTCATACAAAAGTCGCCAGAGTAATGCGGCCTCAATTGTAAACATAAGCAGTACAGTCCTCCCTTACAGGCTTTCTACACAAATTTTGAGCTGTATAAACAAGAATTCCTAATACTTGAAAGCAAATTCAAGTGAAAACGCTCCCTAAAGTGCCCAGAGTTGTAAATATTATCAGTTTGCTGGTCATTTCACGGCTTTCCACTGGTAATGTCTGTGATTACAAACGGCAGGAAATGTAGGAATAATCTATTGACTTTAATTTCAAGGCGTTCTTCCAAGTTTTTAATCATTTCTGGAAACTCTGATTATGTATTTTAAGAGTTTTACCACAACTAGAGAGTTTTCTTACAAATATGTACTGGAACCGTCAGGATTTTAACAGAGTCACACAAAACTCGCCAGAGTAATGGGGCCTCAATTGTAAACATACGCAGTTTAGACCTCACTCACAGGCTTTCTACACAAATTTTGAGCTGTATAAACAAGAATTCCTAATATTTGAAAGCAAATTCAACTGAAAACGCTCCCTAAAGTGCCCGGAGTTGTAAATATTATCAGTTTGCTGGTCATTTCACGGCTTTCCACTGGTAATGTCTGTGATTACAAACGGCAGGAAATGTAGGAAGAATCTATTTACTTTAATTTGAAGGGGTTCTTCCAAGTTTTTAATCATTTCTGGAAACTGTAATTGCGTATTTTAAGAGTTTTACCAAAACTAGAGACTTTTCTTACAAATATGTACTGGAACCGTCAGGATTTTAAAAGAGTCATAAAAAAGTCGCCAGAGTAATGGGACCTCAATAGTAAACATGAGCAGTACAGTCCTCACTTACAGGCTTTCTGCACAAATTTTGAGCTGTATAAACAAGAATTCCTAATATTTGAAAGCAAATTCAAGTGAAAACGCTCCCTAAAGTGCCTGGAGTTGTAAATATTATCAGTTTGCTGGTCATTTCACGGCTTTCCACTGGTAATGTCTGTGATTACAAACGGCAGGAAATGTAGGAAGAATCGATTTACTTTAATTTCAAGGGGTTCTTCCAAGTTTTTAATCATTTCTGGAAACTCTAATTACGTACTTTAAGAGTTTTACCACAACTAGAGAGTTTTCTTACAAATATGTACTGGAACCGTCAGGATTTTAAAAGAGTCATAAAAAAGTCGCCAGAGTAATGGGACCTCAATTGTAAACATGAGCAGTACAGTCCTCACTTACAGGCTTTCTACACATTTTGAGCTGTATAAACAAGAATTACTAATATTTGAAAGCAAATTCAAGTGAAAACGCTCCCTAAAGTGCCCGGAGTTGTAAATATTGTCACTTTGCTGGTCATTTCACGGCTTTCCACTGCTAATGTCTGTGATTACAAACGGCAGGAAATGTAGGAAGAATCGATTTACTTTAATTTCAAGGGGTTCTTCCAAGTTTTTAATCATTTCTGGAAACTCTAATTACGTATTTAAGAGTTTTACCACAACTAGAGAGTTTTCTTACAAATATGTACTGGAACCGTCAGGATTTTAACAGAGTCATACAAAACTCGCCAGAGTCATGGGGCCTCAATTGTAAACATACGCAGTTTAGACCTCACTCACAGGCTTTCTACACAAATTTTGAGCTGTATAAACAAGAATTCCTAATATTTGAAAGCAAATTCAAGTAAAAACGCTCCCTAAAGTGCCTGGAGTTGTAAATATTATCAGTTTGCTGGTCATTTCACGGCATTCCACTGGTAATGTCTGTGATTACAAATGGCAGGAAATGTAGGAAGAATCTATTTACTTTAATTTGAAGGGGTTCTTCCAAGTTTTTAATCATTTCTGGAAACTGTAATTGCGTATTTTAAGATTTTTACCAAAACTAGAGACTTTTCTTACAAATATGTACTGGAACCGTCAGAATTTTAACAGAGTCATACAAAACTCGCCAGAGTAATGCGGTCTCAATTGTAAACATAAGCAGTACAGTGCTCACTTACAGGCTTTCTGCTCAAATTTTGAGCTGTATAAACAAGAATTCCTAATATTTGAAAGCAAATTCAAGTGAAAACGCTCCCTAAAGTGCCTGGAGTTGTAAATATTATCAGTTTGCTGGTCATTTCACGGCTTTCCACTGGTAATGTCTGTGATTACAAACGGCAGGAAATGTAGGAAGAATCGATTTACTTTAATTTCAAGGGGTTCTTCCAAGTTTTTAATCATTTCTGGAAACTCTAATTACGTACTTTAAGAGTTTTACCACAACTAGAGAGTTTTCTTACAAATATGTACTGGAACCGTCAGGATTTTAAAAGAGTCATAAAAAAGTCGCCAGAGTAATGGGACCTCAATTGTAAACATAAGCAGTACAGTCCTCACTTACAGGCTTTCTACACATTTTGAGCTGTATAAACAAGAATTACTAATATTTGAAAGCAAATTCAAGTGAAAACGCTCCCTAAAGTGCCCGGAGTTGTAAATATTATCAGTTTGCTGGTCATTTCACGGCTTTCCACTGGTAATGTCTGTGATTACAAACGGCAGGAAATGTAGGAAGAATCGATTTACTTTAATTTCAAGGGGTTCTTCCAAGTTTTTAATCATTTCTGGAAACTCTAATTACGTATTTAAGAGTTTTACCACAACTAGAGAGTTTTCTTACAAATATGTACTGGAACCGTCAGGATTTTAACAGAGTCATACAAAACTCGCCAGAGTAATGGGGCCTCAATTGTAAACATAAGCAGTACAGTCCTCCCTTACAGGCTTTCTACACAAATTTTGAGCTGTATAAACAAGAATTCCTAATATTTGAAAGCAAATTCAACTAATAACGATCCCTAAAGTGCCCGGAGTTGTAAATATTATCAGTTTGCTGGTCATTTCAAGGCTTTCCACTGGTGATGTCTGTGATAACAAACGGCAGGAAATGTAGGAAGAATCTATTTACTTTAATTTCAAGGGGTTCTTCCAAGTTTTTAATCATTTCTGGAGACTCTAATTACGTATTTTAAGAGTTTTACCACGACTAGAGAGCTTTCTTACAAATATGTACTGGAACCGTCAGGATTTTAAAAGAGTCATACAAAAGTCGCCAGAGTAATGCGGCCTCAATTGTAAACATAAGCAGTACAGTCCTCCCTTACAGGCTTTCTACACAAATTTTGAGCTGTATAAACAAGAATTCCTAATATTTGAAAGCAAATTCAAGTGAAAACGCTCCCTAAAGTGCCCAGAGTTGTAAATATTATCAGTTTGCTGGTCATTTCACGGCTTTCCACTGGTAATGTCTGTGATTACAAACGGCAGGAAATGTAGGAATAATCTATTGACTTTAATTTCAAGGGGTTCTTCCAAGTTTTTAATCATTTCTGGAAACTTTGATTATGTATTTTAAGAGTTTTACCACAACTAGAGAGTTTTCTTACAAATATGTACTGGAACCGTCAGGATTTTAACAGAGTCACACAAAACTCGCCAGAGTAATGGGGCCTCAATTGTAAACATACGCAGTTTAGACCTCACTCACAGGCTTTCTACACAAATTTTGAGCTGTATAAACAAGAATTCCTAATATTTGAAAGC